>NW_027212837.1:900000-1190000 GCF_030788295.1 Drosophila virilis | reverse complement strand
GTAATGCTTATTATGCCCTCAATGCTGGCCCACGTCATCCTGGGTAAAGACTCCTTGAGTGCGATGGGCACTACGATATGCTGCGGCGAGGCGGAGCTGGTCTTAGAGGCGGTGACATCTCCGGTCGCAGGGCCTGGAACCAGGGAAGAGCCGAAGGAGGGCCTCCCGCGCCAAGGAGCGGGAGTGCCTGCTCGGCAGCCGATAGCAGTAGAGACGGAGAAGGGACCGAAGGCAACAGCAACACAACAGCGGCAACAGAGAGAGGACACCAAGAAGAAACCGAAGGAAGGCCTCCCAGGTCAGGGAAGGGGAGCACCTGCTCGGCAACAGAGAGACAATACCCAGAGGAAACCGGAGGAAGGCCTCCCAGGTCAGGAAGCGAGAGCACCTGCCCGGCAACCGATGGAAAGAAGAACGACGAACGTCGAAGGGGTCTCACGCAGGATTGGACCATGTACTAATAGAGTCCAAAAGGCGGCGGGTAGACTTTCAGCGACAGGTCTACACCGGTCATGGAGGCGGCACGGAAAGGATCCGGCTAAAGGACGACAAGCCATTAAAACAGCGATATTATCTGAAGATTCCGGCCATGCAGAGGGTGATTGACGACCAGGTAGATGAGCTGATCCGGCAGGTGCCATCGAGCCGTTGCGTAGTCCGCACAGTGCCGTCTAAGTCGTCTAAGTCAAAAAGAAAACTGGCGGATGGCGCATGTGCATTGACTACCGGCAACTCAACGCGCATTCCATCCCAGATGCTTATCCTGTTCCCAGGACTAATCACATCCTTGAGCGGTTACGTCACGCCCGGTTCATCTCCACTCTGGATTTGAAGCACGGGTACTGGCAGATAACGATGGCAGCCGATAGTCGGGAATGTACGGCGTTCGCGGTCCCCGGAAGAGGACGCGCTACGATCGACATGTATATAAGTGGTGGATCGTATGACATATGCGCTGGTGTGTTTATATGTTTAAATGGGTCTTTTGGGTATTTGTATATTTATGATTATTATGACTGAGTGTCACAATGTATGTATTTACTGTTATACCCTTTGATTTGTATTACTGGCAGGGTAGGTATACAACACCTCCCTTTTTAAAGAAATGACATAGTATATGTAGTAATTTAGAGAGTGTTAAAGTTGGTATAAAAATATTGAAATAAATAGTAATAATAATTTTTAATTTTATTGGTTTTTTTTTGTTGTATGTCTTATTTTATAAGTGTCTTAAAAATGTATAAAAAAGGTGTAATTAAAAATGTGTTAAATATATAAAGTGTATTAAAATGTGTTAACTCTCTTTTTTTTTAAATATTTGTGTTCATTGATAAATTTTTTTTTGTATTTTAATATATTTGATTTACTTTAGCTGCATTCAACTTTAAATTTTTTATTCGACATTCCTAGAAGAATTTCAATTCATCATTCATTATACTAAAAAATTTTTTTTTTGTGAATGAAACGTTTTATTGATGATATATTTTAAACCTATCCTCATGTACTTTTTGTTTCTTATTCTTACTATTTTTAATGTAAATGTAATCATTATCTTCTATTGTTAGTGGAAACACTATATATGGTCCTAAATATACTGGGTCTAATTTGTGGCCTGCTTTATTTCTCATAAGTACTTTATCTAATATTTTTAATTCAAAATTTTATGTTTTATTTTTTTTTATCGTATGCTAATTTCCTATAAGCCTTGGCTCTTTCTATAATAATTCTAGCTCCTTTATATACTATTTCTAATCGAAACTTTATTTCCTTAGAGTAGTCATCTAGAATTTAAATAGGATCTATGTAATTAGTTTTATTTAACTCTATGAACTGTTTTGGTAGTCTGCCAAATACTAGTTCGTATGGACAATACTCATGCGTTGCTGATGGTGTCGTGTTGAAGCAATATGTGAAATATTGAATCCAGACATCCCAATCTGTTTTGTCTGCAGAGATGTATGAACGAATGTATTCATTAAATGTTCGATGACTTCGTTCTATTGTCCCTAATGTTTGGTGATGATATGCAGTAGAGGTGAGATTCTCGATCTTCATATATTTGCCTAAATCAGTTAAAATCTGGTTTTTATACTCTGTTCCCATGTCCGAGATGAACGTCTTCATTGGACCGAACTTGAGTATGAAATTATCTAATATAGCCTTTGCGTCATTATTTGCGTTTTTGCTTTTTATTGGAATGGCTACTAAGTAATTTGAAAGGTCGCAAATTAATGTGACTATATATTCATTGCCATTTTTTGATTTAGGTAGCGGACCAACTGTATCCACTATCACTATATCGAAAGCATTCACAGGTGTTTCTGTGAGAGTCAAAGGAGTTTTCGTGTGTGTCTTTGTTTTAGACATTTGGCATTTTTGACATCTACGTTCATACTCTTTTATATGACGTGTCATATTTTTCCAGTAGTAGTGTCTTTTTATTTTTGCTAGCGTTCTTGTTATGCCACTGTGGCCTCCTTGAATTGGGTCGTCATGGTTTGTAGACAATATTTGTTGTATCTCTTTTTCACCCGTTATATGGGTCACCGGCTGGAGTAGCGCTACTCTTAAAGATTTTTGAGTTGGCTGATTTTCAATATACCGTCCTCTTTTTCGAGCCTATGGAAGAACTGAACTAGGTCGAGAATTCCATTGGTATATAAATCGCTAACTTTAATTCTTGCGATAGTTTTATTTCCATGTTTAAATAAACATTTAGATTCTGTTATGCGCAAGGCAACTAGTTTTCGTACTTCATCATTGCTAATGACTTCATATACATTGGGCTTAGATACATTTTTATGACTGCCTTGGCAGAAGTTTATAATTTTCCACTGTACAGTTTTTATTTTGTCTACTTTGTCGCCTGGTAGTGACTTTCAGGACTTTCTGTTGCATATCTTTGAGTTCTCTTATAGTTATACGTGAAAGTGCGTCTGCTACAAAATTATCTTTCCACTTTAGGTATTCTACTGTGAAGTCGTATTCTTGAAGCTTGCGAGATAATTTCGAGCTGGGATTAGTCATAGAAAAAAGATATGTTAATGGTCTGTGATCCGTTTTAATAGTAAAGTGTTTACCATAAATATATGGTCTAAAATGGGTAATTGCCCGATAAATTGCCGCTAACTCTTGTTCTGTTGTGTTCTTATTGCTTTCCCCTTTTGTAAATGAGCGAGATGCATAAGCTATTGGGAGCTGAATTCCGTCACCGTTCTGAGTTAGAACCGCTCCGCAAGCTTGTTTACTAGCATCTGTTATAATGCAAAATTCTTTGCGAAGATCAGGATATTGTAATAATGTGGGAAGCTTTTCTTTAAGGTATTGGAATGCGTTTTGGCATTTACTTGACCATTCAAAAGGAACACTCTTTTTACATAATCTAGTTATGTGCCGTGAATAATCGAAGTTTTTTATAAATCGACGATAATTATTGCAGAATGCTACAAATCGTCTCGCGCTGTCCGCATCATGGATAGGATAATTTTTGATAACGTCGAATTTCTTGTCATCTGGCAATACTCCTTTGTCAGTGCATTTGTGACCTAAGAATGTCACTTCATGCGTGAAAAATTAACATTTTTCTGGATGCAACTTTAGGTTATATTTCCTACATACATTTAAAACATCAGTTAAGTTTATAATCATGTGTTTTTCGGAACATCCTATTACCATTAAGTCATCCATATAAAGGAATGCCTGAGAGGGTTCTAAACCCGAGAATGCTATTGTCATCATTCTCTGAAATGAATTTGTTGGTATTTTACCAAATGGTAATCGCGTGAAGCGATATGAGTCATTGCTCGTTGAAAAATATGTTATATTTCTTGAATTTTCTTCAAGTTCAATTTGGTGAAAACCTGACATTAAGTCAAGGCATGAAAAGTATTTAGCTCTGCCCAGTTGGTCTAGAATATCATCAATTCTCGGGAGAATTAATTTGTCAGAAAGTAATTTTTTGTTGATTTGGCGATAGTCAATTACTAATCGCTATTTCTTTTCTTCCGGATTTGGTAATGATATTTTCGGAACTAGCAAGAGTGGGCTGTTATACTTGGATACAGACGGTTCCACGATTTTGTCGTTTATTAAATTCCATACTTGTTTTTGGATTTCCTCAACTTGGCTATGCGGGGTTCTGTAGTTTTTGATATAAATGGCCTCATCATCTTTAAGTCTTAATGTTTATTTATAAAAATTATTTGTCGCTATTGGTTCGGTTTCCAGTCCGAACACATCACTTTACTTGGTGCATAATTTTGTTAATTAATTTCGGAATTGCTCTGGAAAATTTTTCTTTTACTTTGAAAGTACTTGTTCGCTTCTATTTTCTGTATTGGTGTTATGAATATCGTAATCTGTTAAATTTTCATATTCGATTTTGTTTATTTTGACCAATTGGTCGAAATTAGTTGTGTTTAGAAGGCGAATGTATACATGTTTGGATGCTGCAACATAAATTCCATTATTTATTTCTTGGTTTGGAACAAGTATATAATGGTTTACTGAATTAATGTCTATTTTTCGCATTACTTGGGATTTGGCTGGCAGAACTCTATTGTTGCCAGCACTAGAAGTTATTGGAACATAAATAGGATAATTTAAGTTTTGAGGTCTAATTATAAACCAGTCTTCACTTGGTTTGAAGTCTAATTGTCAATTGAATTTTTTACTAAAGTCAATGCCTAGTATTCCATCAAACGGTATTGAAAAATCTGAGTCTACTAAATGAAATTCGTGTGGAATAATATATTTTGTTGATTGAAGTTCTATTGAAGTTGTTCCTTGCGATTTTATTACACCCTGGCCGATGCCTTGGATGTTTATAATTTTGTCTTCTTGAATTTTGAAATTATCTGAATTTATTTTTAAAAGTGAGATATCTACACCAGTATCTATTAGGAATGTGAGTTTATTTTCAGTTGACTGATTATAAAAAGTGACAAATATATTAAGACTGTAATTGATGGAATGAACCTTTACATTTGCTGATTGTTTTCTAAAGGGTTCTCAGAGTTTTCCGACGCATTTTGCGCCACTCTCACATTGTTATTGTAACCTTGGTTAGAGTTACCTCGGCCTCTTCCTCGATTTTGGCCTCGTATTCCTCCACGTTTATTGTAATTGTTATTGTTGTTATTACCGCCTCGGTTGTAACTGTTGTGGTTGTAATTTCTACCACGATTATAACCTCGGCCTCCTCTATTATTGGGATTTGCACCTCGTCGATAATACAGGACAGTGTTACTTTGACCTGTTACCTCCGTGCAACTATTGACAAATTTGGAAACGGCATAATTTATATTTGCGAATGTGCCTGCCTGCATGATAAATTTAACCTTATCAATGGAACAATCTTGGGTCATAGCTTTTACAGCTGTTGTAGTGCTGTATTTGTTTGCAAGTGATTGCTTATGGCTGTTAGCTCATGTGTGTATTTTAAGGTATCCAATAGATTCAGAGAATCGAGAAAACTTAGCAGATTTTCCGGCTTACCATTAAACTCTGGTAATAGAGATATGGCTAGCTTGATAAATTCTACAACTGTTTGTGCCATTTCAGAGATTGTTGTCGTTTCCGTTTTTGTTTCGATTGGATCGCTTTCTTTTAGTGTTTCGATGTCACTATCAGATTCAGCTTGACTGAGTTGATTAGCCTTATTCTTTTAATTGGTCGGCATCAAACTCCGCCAATTGATTTCGGATTTCTGGCACTTTTATCTGAATGTGTCGCCCATTGGTGACTGTAATTAATCTGGTGCTTAGGGATTTTATTACCCTTAAAAATTTACTTTTGTGCTCAGATGTGAATTTGTTTTCGATACGATTTACTAAGGTAACTATATTATTATATTCCCTTACTAAATCTTTATTAATGCATTTGTAATATTTCTCGAATATTTAACGAAATGCGTCATTATGTTTCGCGATTGCGTTCCATTCCATTCTTTTAATGGAATTATCTTACTTTTGTAAGCGTACTAACCATATAGTTCCTATACCTAAATATGGGTTTTCTTCTTTTATTAATTTTACCCTGACATATGGTAGTGTTGAAAGTACCATTGCCTTTTCTGCTTTATCCCAGTGAATAAGTCGGCTACTGATTGCGCCGAAAGCTTCTATATAAACAGTCTCAAACTGATGTACTGATATGTATTCGCTATGCTCTGCTTTCGTAGATGTGATCTATTTTCTCTTTATTCATTTCTAGATGTTATCTAGGTTATTTGTCCTACTCATGTATCTTTTCTTGATAAATTTGTTATGCTTAACATAGAGTCTAAGCAGAAATTGCAAAACCAATACTATAGTGATAATTAATAACAGGATCCACAATGCGTTTATGTCATCCGTGTGATCAAATATCTTGACGTTGTTTACAACGTTGGCAGTGTAATCTTTTGCCTCACTGGAATCACAAAACCACCCCATTATGTAGTTTTAATTGTCTTTATATATTCAATGAAGAGACTTTTTAAAAATGGGTATAAGGGTATATTGTATTTGTGCAAAATCCAAATGTATGTAACAGGCAGAAGGAAGCATCTCCGACCCCATAAAGTATATATATTCTTGATCAGCACCAATAGCCGAGTCGATCTAGCCATGTCCGTCTGTCTGTCCGTCCGTCCGTCCGTATGTATGAACGCAAGGATCTCAGATGTAGGTGCTCCTAGTTCCCGCGCAGATCGAGTTTGTTTCCGATAATCGATAACTTACTCCATTTCCAAGCAATCGATAAAAATCGATATCGAAATCCTGTTTTTTTAGCAAATTGGGTAAATAATAAGAGCTAGAGCCACCAGACATGATATGTTGCTTCTAGAATATTATAGATATTTCAAGTATCTTTCATCTCATACCTATCGCCACCTCCCCGCTACCACCACAGAGCTATAAATCAAGTTAATAACCCAACTTTTATTGCCAACCAACTTAAAACACAATTTAAATGCAATTGACTTTTTCAGAATACACAAATATTCTATAGTACAATAAGATATACTATTATAAATTTCATAAAGATGGGTTAAGAAAAACCAAAGTTATATGCAACTACGCACTTGAATGGGGCAGCAGCTTTAAGAATTTCTGTATACATGTACACACACACATTCATGCGCGTCTGCTTCGCATTCTAACAGCATGGTAATTGCATCTTTTTTTTGTAATGTTAAATAACATTCCTTTTTTTATCATAAGTACTTAATTATTGTTGTGGCTGCTGAGTAGAGCCATAGCAAGTGGTGCGGTCTGTCGCA
Organism: Drosophila virilis; assembly: GCF_030788295.1. Lineage (NCBI taxonomy): Eukaryota > Metazoa > Arthropoda > Insecta > Diptera > Drosophilidae > Drosophila > Drosophila virilis. The sequence continues at coordinate 1,182,736 of NW_027212837.1, read as the reverse complement.
AGTTCGGGCCTTAACGGGGAAAGTATTATTTTTTATTTTTTGCTGGTGTGGCTGTTGAGTAGAGTCGACAGAAAGTAATGCGGTCAGTTGCGAGTTCGAGCCCTGCCAAGGCAACTTTTTTTTATTAATTTATTTGGTGTTGGAAAAAGAGTGTTCAGGGTATGCCCTAGTAGGGAGCTCCCGACTAGAACCTCTTACTTGTTTTTTTTCGATCTAATGTTCATGAAAGAAAATTGCATTTTATTTTCAAAATCTTGGTTAAGTCTTTCATTTAATCTTTTTCTTTTAATCTTATATGGGATTTTATCAAGAAAGAAAAAATATATTCGTCTGTTAAGTTAAAAGATTCGTTTGTGTGATCTCCATACTCTATGTCGAGCAACGCAATTATCGCTCAGTATTACAAACATTTCTTTACATCTCATTTGTGTTTACATTCTTTTTTTTGTTTTAGATGAACAAATACATAGTGACATATCCATAGTCGCACCCACCCTTTAACATAACTTAGCACATAGGCATAAGCAAAAGTATAAACATTTCTAATATTGTAAACAAAGAGCCTTGTGATAACATAGACATTGGTCAAGATCAAACTGTCCCCCTTGGTAGACATAAACAATTGCTGACGCAGCTTAAACTTCACTCAATTTTGACTCAAGCTCTCTCAAAGCGAAGTTTGCTAAGCGACCGCAGCAGTTAAATAAATCAGTTCATATTCGAGAAGCAAATCTGAATGTACTCAGCAAAAGTAGCCGTTAGTGAAAATAATAAATTGAAATATATTTAATTGGCCCAGCCGGTAGGATACGTCGGGAAAAAATAAATAAAGATCGCTAAAGAATAATTAATTCAAAGATCTAATGCACAATCGCGACCGAAATTGTTGTCAGTCGCACAAGAACCTTCGGGTTACTAGTAGTCTAATAACATTGACCCTTTGGGCAATAAAGCAATACGACAGTTAATAACGACTGGCCTTGCATATCTTTTGATCCCTGAAATACGTTGTCACTGGGTCTTTTTAAGGTACACACAAAAAAAACATTCAAACAATAATCCATCACAAACTATAATCTAAAAGAAAGTGCAAAGAAATAAAATTGCAAAATCAAATAACAAAAAAGTTCAAGAACTACAAACTCAAAACTATTTAAAACAAAAAAAAAAATCATCTAACGAAAAAAAAACAAGTAAGAGTTTCTAGTCGGGAGCTCCCGACTAGGGGATACCCTGAACACTCTTCCTTCAACATCAAATGCATATATAAATTTTATTTTAGAAGCTATATGTCAAGTTTGGTGACTCTAGCTCTTATTATTAACCAAAATTGCCCAAAAACAGAATATCGATATCGATTCTTATCGATTGCTTGGAAACGGAGTAAGTTATCGATTATCGGAAATGAACTCGATCGGCGCGGGACTAGGAGCAACTACATCTAAAATTCAAGTCTCCAGCTCTTATAGGTTCTGAGATCCTTGCGTTCATACGGACGGACGGGAGGACGGACAGGCAGACGGACATGGCTAGATCGACTCGTCAATTGATGCTGATATATATACTTTATGGGGTCGGAGATGCTTCCTTCTGCCTGTTACATACATTTGGATTTTGCACATATACAATATACTCTTATACCCATTTTTAATGGGTTCAGGGTATAAAAAAAAGTGTATTACACTTAGGTGACCATGGAATTATCAGAACAACACCTCAACCAGTCCCTTTCACAACTAAGACAGGTGCCAAGCTTTGACGGATCAACGGAAAATCTAAACGCTTTGATTAAAAGGATCAATTACATCCTACGCCTTTATCCAACCCGAGATGTTAGACAACACAGCATCATATACGGAGCCATCGAATTGCAAGTCACTGGAGATGCTCAGAGAATTTCACAAAGGACAGCAGCCAACACTTGGCAGGAGCTGAGAAACGCATTGATTGAAGAGTATAAAGTGCTAACACCATTTGAAGAACTCCTTCGACGCTCATACAACAGGAATTACCAAGGAAACCTCCGTAAGTTCATCGAGGATCTCGAAAATAAATCTTTTGTTATAAGTATTAAATAAGTTAGCATTAGAATATATGCCTAAGTAGCAATACGACACTTTATACTAATGCTATGAATAACACAATCAAAGATATAATTACAAAATAATTACCAGATAGGCCTTTCATGATGTTAGCCAGATACAACATTACGTCGACACAAAAACTAAAGCAAGTAGCTCAAAGAGAGGGATTATATGAAAATAGCGTTACTGAAAAACGTAATAATAATAATGTTCAGGGAAATCAAAATAACAATCGTAGGATATGGGAAGTTATCACCAAAATGCTAACCCAACCACCAGTTCAAGTGGTAATTCCAACACGAATCAGAGTTATCACGTACAAAATAGACAGTACAATAAGTCCGAAGACAATCAGAAAGCTCACCACGAGTTCCAACAGAAATTTAATCAAGGTAAGTCCCAAAATCCTTTAAACTATCATAATCAGTCCCATTCACGCTTGAATGCGCCAAACCCTCCGGCTAAACGTCAAAGAGATAGCAACAGTGGGCAGATGAAAATGGATACATCCGAAAATTTTCATCAGCAAGCCTCGGAACAAACAGAAGAAATCCATTCATAAAATTGATTATGAATGACGAAGTTCTAAAATGTGTCATTGACACAGGTTCAACCATAAATCTAATGAAAACAAACCGCTTAAATTTTCCAGTCTACAACGAAACATTAAAGGTTCACACCATAAATGGTGTTATTAAATTAAAGCAAAGCATACGATTAGGAGCAAGCAAAACTTGTCCAAGTAAACAAAAATTCTATATTCACGACTTCTCAAAGCATTATGATGTTCTGATTGGGAGAGAATACCTTGAAGCCTGTCAAGCAAAAATAGACTATGTACAAGGATCCGTAACCTTAGGAGAACGTTACTTTTGTTTTAGATATAATGACGAAGAGGTCGAAGAGAACATGACCGCTTCTGATACTAACAAAACATGAGGACCTAATTTACAAGCGTCCATACAAATATCCTCAAATATACGATAATGAAGTAAATAAACAAATAAGCGATATGATAAAACAAAATATCATACGTAAATCCAAACTGCTCACCAGTAATAATCGTTCCAAAGAAAAACGATGCATCTGGAAAGCAAAAGTTCCGGTTAGTCATAGATTACCGCAATCTCAATGAATTAACTATTAATGATAAATACCCTATCCCGATCATGGATGAAATATTAGACAAACTTGGAAAATATCAATATTTTACAACCATTGATCTAGCCAAAGGCTTCCATCAAATCCAAATGGATCCTGGTTCAATACCCAAGACCGCATTTTCGACTAAACATGGCCACTATGAGTACACTCGCATGTCATTTGGTCTTAAGAATGCACCTGCAACGTTCCAACCTTGTATGAACAATCTCTTAGAAGATTTGATTTTTAAGGATTGTCTGGTCTTAGACGACTTAGACGACATTATTATTTTTTCCACTTCATTGGAGGAACACATTTTGTCGCTAAAAAATGTATTCAAGAAGGTTAGAGAAGCTAACTTAAAACTACAGTTGGATAAATGCGAGTTTATGAGAAAAGAAACTAAATTTCTCGGTCACATCATCACAACTGAGGGTATAAAACCAAATCTCAACAAGATACAAGCAATTGTCAAATTCCCAATTCCAAAAACCCCAAAAGAAATTAAATTATATTGTATTTGTGCGAAATCCAAATGTATGTAACAGGCAGAAGGAAGCATCTCCGACCCCATAAAGTATATATTCTTGATCAGCATCAAAAGCCGAGTTGATCTAGCCATGTCCGTTTGTCTGTCCGTCCGTCCGTCCGTCCGTCCGTATGTATGAACGCAAGGATCTCAGAACCTATAAGAGCTAGATACTTGAAATTTTAGATGTAGGTGCTCCTAGTTCCCGCGTGGATCGAGTTTGTTTCCGATAATCGATAACTTACTTCGTTTCCAAGCAATCGATAAAAATCGATATCGATTTTGTTTTTTGGGCAATTTTGGTAAATAATAAGAGCTAGAGTCACCAAACTTGACATATAGCTTCTAAACTAGAATATATATGTGCATTTGATGTTGAAAGAAGAGGGTTCAGGGTATCCCCTAGTCGGGAGCTTTCTTGTTTATTTTTTGCAGGTGCGGCTGTTGAGTAGAGTCGTCAGCTAGTAATGCAGAGAAGAGAGAACAGAAAACAGAGTATCTTACTGAAATTCTCCTCCCACGTTGACTGACTAATCGCAGAAATCACTAACCAATTCAGACGCTCAGAGGCATTCGCTTGTGGAGCATACACCGCTGTATATTAGTGATGTATACCATATTTTAAAGTGAAATTGTTAACCGTAGGTGACTTGAACTGTACACCATTATCGGAAACTATGGTATCTGGTACCCTTAAGCAGTATAAAAAGTCCTCTTTCAGGAAGAAGGCTTTACACATTTTCGCTTTTAGCACTTGGAAAGCCTGCTCGGCTATCTGTGGCCACTCAATCCATCGCTTTTGTTTTAGCAGATCGGCTAGAGGGGAAGCCATTTCGGCGAAGCTACACCTAACCAATCGTTTTAAATAACTGCTCTTCAAGCTCTGGCAGCAACAGATGAACGTACACTAAATAACTTCATATCAGAATTTTTTTGAAGTCCATTATATAAGTTACAAAATTTAGAGAACGATAATTAACTCTAACGGGTTTATCTTTATGGCCACCGATATAAAGTACACGTTAAATCAACCATAGATCAATTTATATATATATATATTCATATAATTCGTATAATTTCATATATTTTATATAATATTATAATATAGTAGCTTCAAGTAGTGTATTTTTTTAATTTTCTTAATATTATTTTTCTTGGGTATCAATAATAATGTTCAGAAATAAAATGTTTATAATGAATCTTGAATAAGCTACCGTTTTAATCGGGAAATCATGTCGCACCGAAATACGCCGTCGCCAATAGAATAACGACCTAGTGTGTCAAACGGGTTGCCATCAATCTTAGGATAGGCGAGCAACCTGGTGACCATGGAAGGGTGGGGCATACGTCCACGGTATCCCAACATGGGGTGGCCATAATACCACTATGGACTCTTGAGAAAATCTATCTTTCTAAATATCTTTCGTCTACTCTCTTACCCTTCCCCTGCCCGACTCCAGGTTGATCATTTGGCTTCCACAAATTCGTCCTCCAAAAAAGTACGCGAGTAAGTAATTAAAATAATTTAAACAACGTGCGAGAAGCATTGATGTTACCATATATAGTTGCATTAAAGTAATAGTGCGCGTTACAATCTCAACCACTCTCTACTTGGCAACGCCCAAGCCTCTACGAGGCAAGCCAATATAAACAATCTCAATTGTGTATACTACTCCAAATAAGATTCCTGTACTTGGCCAAAAGTGCCTACACAATATTTTAACACTATGTTGCTATATCAACCCAAAAACGAAACAACAGCAATAGACAGGATGTTGATGTTGCGACACTTAATGAAATGGGACACCATCTAGTTGTCGATGGTTTGGCAGCTTTTAGACATTAAGATATATACATATTTCTGTTAATAAAGAATATTCAGTTTGGTTTCGACTTCAAGACAAAGCGGTTGTAATCTTTTTATTTCGCATCAATAAATTCTTGACTTAATAATACACTTGAACTGGAGGAACCTTTTCACCATCAGAGGTCACATAACAAGGCATTAAGGAAGTCACCTTTAACACTGGACAAAGCTCTCCTTCGGTAACTGGCGCAGTCGGACTACGGATCATGAAGCTCCTTTGTACATTGTCATGTTAGTTAAAATAAAATGTGTAAAAAGAAAAAGGTTCTATTGTGGAACGAATGTGGTTAAAAGAAATATTTTCTTTCAAAATAAAATAAATATAAAATTAAACAAAAAAGAAATCAGAGTCAGAGCAATATTAAATATACCAAAAAAAAAAAACCAATTAATAAAGTAAAATACACACACACTGCAGTACAAACTGTGAAGTTGAAACTATTGCAGTTGAACTAGTATTTCAAGGCGACTTACGAATTTCTACATTACGTTATCTCCGTAATAATTAAAAACAAATGTTTTCGGGTACAATTACTGCAAGAACAACTGCAAATAAATACAAGTAAGAGGTTCTTGTTGGGAGCTCCCGACTAGGGGATACCCTAAACCCTCACGGACGGACGGACGGACAAACGGATAGATGGACAGACAGACAGACGGACATGGCTAGATCGACTCGGCTATTGGTGCTGATTAAGAATATTTTATTATTTATTATTTATATATATTACTTTATGGGGTCGGAGATGCTTCCTTCTGCCTGTTACATACATTTGGAATTTGCACAAATACTTACAATATACAATTATACCCATTTTTAATGGGTTCAGGGTAAAAAATAAAAAGCATTTTCTTAACTTATTCCCACTATTAATGGGTGAAGGAATTAAATTAACATTATTTGAAAAATTAATAGTCAAAAAAATTGGAAATGAACTTGCCCGCGCGACCAACTGCTTTCGGTGGCTTTTTACCTTGCAGCTATACCGAAAGTTGCTATTAATTGAACAAAAACGGAACTTAAATAGGACCACATATGTACACAGAGCATACGATGCAGTCGCAATTGTAATTCTTTTTGTGTGTATTAGTGCACATGTATACAGAAATTCTAGCTGTGCCAGCTGCCGCTGACTCGTGGCCTGCCACATATAACCACATGGTTTCTTTAATAACTTCTAAGTATCTTAACCGATAATGATGAAATTTTCTACAGTATATCTTATTGTACCATAGATTATTTGTATATTCTCAAAAGCTCAATTGCATTTAAATTGTGGTTTAAATTGGTTGGCAATAAAAGTTGGGTAATTAACTTGATTTATAGCTCTGGGGTGGTAGCGGAAGAGAGAAGAGAAGATTCCGGCAAACAACAACAAACTATAACAATCAACACTTCAATACCGTCAATGATGTCAACTTCAACCTCCACCCAACCAAGGTCCTATAACAGCAAACCATATTTTCGTCCCTTAGAATCCCGGACGTGATCTGCTTTCTACCGCCTTAAAAACTAAGCGATTTTATTAATAATGTAGAGGAAATCCTTCTCCAAATTAGAGGAACGGATAAGTTCCCATATAAACAAATGCTCCTTAGATCAATTAGGCAGAAAGTCGAAGACAAGGCTGATGATGCGGTCCACACATCTGGAGCCGGCCTTAATTGGGATGAAATCAAAGATGCTTTATTTCTGCATTGTTCCGACAAACGAGACAAACAAGCTCTCATGTTCGAATTACAAAACATCGCTTTTGCTTATTACTCAATGCAAGACTTATTTTAAAAATTTGCGATATCAGAACTGCCCTTTTCAAATTGAAGGATACAAAAGAATAAAAACCAATATTTATTAAAACAAAGAAAGATTTGTTCGCAAACACTAGTTTAAATACGTTGTTAACAGGGCTCAGAAGTCCACTAGGATTAGCAGTAAGATCGATGAGACCCACTAACCTTCAGGAAGCCTTCGAATGGGCTATTAAAGAACGAAAGGAACATTTACTTCCAAGAAAATAGGATAAAACAAGAAACTAAAACAAACAGAATAGCCAATCTGACGAACAACAAAAGGGATATCAGGGCAACCAAAGTAACGTCTACAAACCAATATAGAACGGAAAGAAGAGGGACTATCGACAGTAAGCCCCAAATAAAAAGGACAATTACCAATATAAGAAAAATAACGTACCGGCAATAATGCCAAAAGACTACCAAAACGAACAGAGAAGACATGAAGACTCAAACTCGCACAGAACCAGAGGTTCCGTACATAACATGGAACAGACTTCTGCGGATTATGCGCACAGTTCTCAACTACACAATATAGATAAGGACTCAAATTTTCAACGTAATGCCTCGAGAAACAAACAAGGTACTTAGTAAAAGAAAAACCAGGTTAACCTTTACCATTCATTTAAAATCCGGATACTCCCTTAAGTTAGAAGAACACAAGCATACCTTGACAACTATTTATGGAGACAGTTTAATTCTTTATACAAGAAAACATATATTTTAAATACGAAGACAGGATATACACACAACTAAAAGGAATGCCAATGGGATCACAAGCGAAATCAGCTGCTCCCATTGGATATGGGTAGAGCTTCGCATAGATCGGTTGCTCATCTGTGGTCCTAATGGTAGCCACGACTGATGTGTTATACGGCAACGCCTCGTCTGGTTCTGCAAAGGCCTTTTGTCTGGTCTTTAGCATTTTCAAAAAGCACTTCTAGCTAATGGGGATGCCTCTGCACAGTCTACATTTGTGAAATTTACATTTTTGCATGTGTGGAAGGGGATTTGTTCGACCTCCGTACCCCACTTAAGTTGTCCTGAAGCTAGACAAAGCGAAGCAGCTGCCTGCTTTAGCAGTTCAAGGCCGACAATCCCATCAAAAGTTGACAAGTCCGGCAGAATAAAAAAGGTTGCCTTTAACCCAAACATTGAAACAAAGCATTTGTGTGTAATTTGTGTCTCTCCGTGAATGGAATGAATTTTGAAGGGGGACTCTACCGAGCGGACGCCTTTCAACCCTTCATGTGGCCGAATGAAATTCTTGGCCGCGGCCGTGTCTATGAGGAATCGAATGTGAGTCCCTACTACTCTTCGTCTGATGACGGGTAGCAGGGATTTGCTCCTAAAATTGAGGGCATCAGAGTCATAACTAGCATCGTCATTGATTTGTGCCGCTGCGCCGGAGGCGGCATCAGTATACGCCTCTGCCCCCTGTCCCGCGTCTTGCGTGACGTGATTCAACCTCTGCTGATTTCTCTGACCGCCTGTGCGGTCAGTTGCGGGTACTTCCTATTCGCGTAAGCAGGGGCCTGAGTGGGCTGGAAGACCCTTGAGAAAGAAGGATCGACCTCCATGGCCACCGGTGCGCCATTATTATTGTGCTGCCTGCTGCTTTGTTGGTCAATCTGCACTGGGGCCTTGCTTTGCTTGCTAAAGTGCGGATTCTTTGTACGGCTAGCTTGAGCTTCGGCTTGTTGCGAATGCCTCTCCTGTTGGTGACCCTAGACTTCTTGCGAAATTAGCCGCGAATGGTACGCATTCAAGATTTGACTCGACTTCTTGCGCGAGAGCTAGCGCTGAAGGCAAATCTCTGGGCTTTGCTGCAAATAGCACATCTGTAAGACTGCGCTTGAGACCCGATATGAACACAGGCAACGCATCGTCGCGGAATTTTTCACATAGGCCCTTTGCTAAGGCCGGCTCATATGACATGTTAACTTTGTTAGTGAGAAGAGTGAGTTTCTTCTCTACCTCATCGTAATATTGAAGCAGGGACAGGCCACCTTGCCTCGAGGTACCTAATTCCTGTTCAATGACATGAATTGGTCTCTTGTCACTGTATGTGAAATCTAGGCGATTTATTATCGCATCAAAATTCAATACAGTACCAAACGAGGCCAGCACCGCGTCTGCGGGGCCCCTAATCTTGCTTCTTATGATGATAATAGCCTGATAATGACGAGAACTGCCATTATGTGGTCTGAAGATCTCGTAAGCGGCTAATGCTGCCTGCTTTCAAGATACATAAGATTCCTGTACTCCTGCAAACTCAGGTAAGCACTTGACGGCATCTAGCGGCTCGTCACAGCGAATGTCGTTTCTAATTCCTATAGCTGCATATTTTTTATTTTTTTTTTATTTTATTTATTTATTAATGGTCGACAAATCGAGTGTCTTCCTCGTTATTCAAAAGATTGTACAATATAATTATATGCTAAAAGGCTAGTTAAAGGATATAATTTTCTAAATAGCATCACCGACCGATGGAGGTGTTTTATTTGCCAGTCCGGCCAGGTGTGCCCCTTTTCACAGCTAATTTTGTCAGTGACGCTATTAGAGCCTACATCTAAGCAGAAGGTTGTAAGTAGGAAAAAAGTGATCTCAAGTGAAATTAAAAATAATCTTAATTTGCTATATTAATAAAGAAAATACAATAAATAGGAAAAAAGGAAGTAAGAAAATTGTTAATAAAGTAAAGCAATGTAAGTTAGATAAAGAGTGTTAAGTGGATAGGACAAAGAGAAAAGTAATGGGAAATCACCGACACGGTGGGGCAAAATTTTTCAGCTTGTCCGGCTAGCCATGCCCCTGCTCATAGCTGGGAATGGTCAGCGACTTCCCGAAGGTATCCTGAAAGCAACAATTTTATTAGGGGTAGAGACAGTTCGGTAGAGAAAACGTGATGCAAACTATTATAATTTTTACATAGCACGCGAAAAGAATTGTGCATAGCGTAATCTGTTGTGCACGTAGATAGTAATAAGGGGCGATAATTTCTGGTTGGTCTAGCCGGAACAGAGAATTGAAGACGCCCTAGCAGAAAAGGAGAATCTATGTCGCCAATAATCAACTTATGTAGAAGGACAACACCGAGAATTGTCCTACGGTTGATTAACGACGGTAGGTTGAGAAGAAGCAGTCTGCTGGAGTAGGACGGCAACCGAAGATTAGGGTCCCAATTTAAACCTCGTAAGGCAAAAAGCAGAAATTGCTTCTGAACTGATTCAATACGATCCTGGCTGTTGATATACTGTGGAGACCAGATGCAAGAGTAGTATTCAAGGAAAGGGCGAACAAGAGAGATGTACAGAAGTTTTGTTATAAAAGGATCGTTAAACTCTTTAGACCATCGTTTAATGAATCCAAGTACACCTTTTGCCTCATTAACAATGGTATCTATATGAAGATTGAAACAGAGTTTAGAATCAAAAATAACGCCTAGATCCTTAACTGTTAGTATACGTTGCAAAGGGATATTGTCGATTGTATAACTGACAAGATAAGGTGTAGTACGATTAAAAGTCATAAACATACACTTTGAACAATTTAGATGCAATTGATTGGCCGAACACCAAAGTTGCATAGCGTTCAGGGTTAGTGTATGATAGAAAAAGTTTGACATCGTCCGCATACATGAGTACACGGGCATGTGATATAACAGAGGGAAGATTATTTATAAAAAGTGTAAAGAGTAAAGGTCCAAGATGACTACCTTGAGGAACACCAGAAGTAACGTGAACCCTTTTAGAGGTAGTCAACCTCAGTATTACTCTTTGGGTCCTACCTTTTAAATAAGAATTAATCCAAAGTAAAAGGGACAGAGAGAAACCTATTCGGTCAAGTTTAAAAAGTAAAATGTCATGGTGCACAGAGTCAAACGCCTTACTGAAGTCAGTGTAAATGACATCAGTTTGCATTTTCGAAAGGAAAGCATCATTTACCAAGGAAGTAAAGCAGATTGGTCGTAGTTGACCGATTCTTTACGAATCCATGTTGAACAGGGGAAACAACTGATTTGCAGAAATGCTGCTGATTATTTTTTCAAATAATTTAGGAATAGCAGACAGTTTTGCAATGCCCCTGTAATTTTGTATATCAGACTTCCCACCTTTCTTGTGAAGAGGAATGATATAAGATTCTTTCCAAAGAGATGGAAAGACAGAAGTTTCAAGGGATAGATTAAAAAGCTTTAGCAATGGATAGAAAAGGGAAGAACTACACTCCTTGAGTAGACAACTAGGAATATTGTCCGGCCCAGGAGAGTAAGAAGATTTTAGAGAGTTTATAGCTAATAGGAGAGAGAAGTGTGAAATAATGGGGGGAGGTACAGAACTAGCGGAGGAAATAGTATAAGGGTAAGAATTAGTATTAGGACAGACTGAAGAGTAAGTTGATTGGAAAAAATTAGCAAAGAGGTTAGCAGAATCAGTGTCATTGCTAGCTTTATCCATCCCAAGAAAAAAAGAAGATGGCAAACTTGAAGATTTACCCTTCAAGCTTACAAAATTATAAAACTGTCTCGGATTTCGGGCGAATTGCCTTTTACAACGAATTAGATTCTAATCAGCATTCTCATAGCATTGAGAATTAAGAAGAAAGAAGTTCGACTTGGCTATGGAATATTTAGCCAAGTCTGTACACGAACCAGACTTTTTAAACTTTTTAAAATATTTGGATTTTACATTTTTTAGATGTGATAATCTGGGAGTAAACCAGGGTGGTTTTGAAAAAGTAGTCGAAGGAATTGACTTAGGAATACACACATCTAAGAGGGAGTTTAGGGTGATATAAAAAGAATTAATGGCTGTATTCATATCAACTGAGTCATATAAGAAAGACCAATCGGTTGAATAAATAAGCTGATTCAGCAAAGAATAATTTCCTTTGCGAAAGCAATAGCGGGGCTTATTGGCTGATGAGCACGAAATGAAAGGATTACAATTTAGCATTGCAATCTCTAAAGTTGGATGATAGACATCCTCAGGAAGAGATAAAGGAGGGGACCTAGACACATTAGAAATAAGGTAGTCGTTAACAAATACAAGGTCAAGTGTTCTATTCATATGATTAGAAATTGAATTGATTTGAAACAACGAAAGATCAAGCATGCAGTCTAAAAAATCGTGTTGTGCTGAGGGCACTAGATAATTTTCAGCAGTGAATAATGACCAAGAGATGTTCGGCAAATTAAAATCACCCAACACCAATAATAGGTCATTATCCCGCACGTGTGAAGAAACTTCTTTAATACAAGTAATATGATTCATATAAACTTGAATATCAGAAGAAGGTGGGACATAAGAGCATGTTACATAGATATTCCGTGTAGGAAAAGACACCTTAACTGAGACAATCTCAGCGTCAGTAGGCGTACTAAAACAGAATAGTTCAGACTGGAGAGTGGCTTTAACGGCAATTAACACCCCACCACCTCGAGTCGGCCGATCATTTCTTAACAAAATAAAGTTATTCGGTAATATCTCAAAATCAGATATGGTTGAGTTTAACCATGTTTCTGAAAATGCTATTATGTCCGAATCGAAGGAAGTGCTGGCAATAAAAAGATTTTTTAGCTTTGAAGTGAGACCTCTGACATTCTGATAATGAATAAAGATTTGGTCAGAAGATGAAGCTAGTTTTTTGGGGCAGAAATGGTACCCTGTATTGAAGGGACTGGAAGGGTGACAGGCTGGTTACGCTTTTTAGGCTTGAACTCATGAACTATCATGTGTGGTGGCCAAAATTTGGGATCACAAATGATTGGGAACATATCATGTGAAACATTTATTTTGAATGATGATATATAGCAATATAGGCTGCCAATGACTCAGAAGTGGTGTCCGACGAAAGTCGAGATACAAAAACTTGCCAACGAGGGGCAACTACCGTTAAAGTAGGCGCTGATGGGGCTGTAGGTAATACAGGAGTTGGAGGAGCTAACGAGGCACAATGATTGTTTTTAACAATCTGGGCAAGATTGCGCGCAGGTCTACCTTTGCGGCCAGGAGCTGACGGGGCTGAGGCAGTTTGATTAATTGGAACGGAATCAGGTACAGGCTCTACTGGGTCTAGTACAAGGCTTGAAACCGGGGTAATTGGACAGTCGCTTTGAGAAGGCGATAAAGACAACATTGGAGATACCTCCAAGTTGCTAGGAAGAGACAAGAAAGTCGTAGGTGTCTGAACAGACGTAGAGGGCAATTGCAAAAGTTGAGGCTCCAACCGGCGATTGGGAAAGAACTGCCCCTATGCCGTAAGCTGAAGCGTCTGTCGTTAAAACAAACGGCTTCTTAAAGTCAGGGTATCTGAGCATGACGTTTTCTGATGACAAAATGTTGCGAAGCTATTGGAATGCGTGATGCTGAATCCCTGAGAACTCTACCGGGATTTTTCGCGATCTATGTTTACTTACTGACCCATTCTCGTCCTTTAGAAGATCAGGAAAGGTTTTGTTATTGAGGCAAAGTCTTTGATGAAACACCTACAGTAACTTGACAGTCCTAAAAATTATCTGATCTCGAATATTTTTTTTGGTTCCGGGAACTCCTGAATTGCTTTGACTTTTTCGGGGTCCGTTGTAGCTCCATTACTGGCTACCATGAAACCAAGAAAACCTACGCTTTTCTTAAAAAAACGCGATTTTTCCTTGGAGATTCTCATATTTGCCTCGTACAGGCTCTTCAAGACCCACTCTACATGTTGGACATGAGAATTTTCGTCTTTTGAGAAGACGATGACATCGTCAATATAGACATAGCAATAATTGCCAACTTGCTCAGGCAGAACGTCGTCAAAAGTTCTTTGGAAAATGCTGGCCGCATTCTTCAACCTAAAGTGAAGTGGACGAAATTCGTACTTCCCCCCGTTAACTGCAAAGGCTGTTGTCACACTCTGCTAGCGTGATCTGATGATAGCCGGATTTTAGGTCCAATGACGAAAAGTATTTAGCTTTGCCAAAATTCCCCAAAGTCATTGGAATGTTAGGCATAGGGTATCTGTCTGCGATGGTTTTCTCGTTAAGCTTGCGAAAATCCAGTACGAGGCGCGTATTCTTGTTACCAAACTCTTCCGTCCTCATCTTGTCCACCAACCAAATGGTGTTGTTGTAGGGGGAAACAGATTTTTTGATGATACCGTTCATTAGAAGGCTTTGAATCTCTTTATTAACGAATTCCGCTGCTACCATGGGATAGAAGTACAGTCGGACATAAGCTGGTTGTTCATCAGTGGTCCTGACAGTGGCCCCCACTTATGTGTTAGGGCCTAATGTTTGCTACTTAGCATTTTAATGAATGCATCTTTTACAGCATCGGGTGCGTCGGCGCAGTCAACATTGGTAAAGTTAACATCCGCGCACCTGTGGAATTCAATTTGTTCAGTTTCTGCGCCACATTTGAGTTGGCCAGAAGAAAGACAAAGCGACACTCCTGCTTGCGTGAGCAAGTCGAGCCCCACAATTCCATCAAATGTGGGCAGGTCAGGGAGTAAGAAAAATGTGGCAGTCTTGCCGAACAAAGATGTAGACTTTTATGAGTGGTCTTCGTGGTGCCGTGCTTAGAATGGGTAGAGAAGGAAGAATTTACTGGGCGCACACCTTTTAGATCTTTATGTGGCCTAATATAATTCTTGGAAGGGCCCGTGTAGATTAGAAATCTTGTCTGGATCCCTGCTACTCTCCTACTGATGTAGGGCAGCAGGGAGCTTCCCCTAAAAAATTGAAAGTGTCTGAGTCATACCCGCTACCATTGACGTCGGCAAATTGCTGTTCTGCTGCTGCTGCAGAGCCAGCATACGAACCTGAATCTTGATCAGGCTCGTGAGCTGTGTGATTAACTCTCTGCCTCCTCTATCTTAAACGATCAGACGTGGCCGTTCTTTTATAGGCTTGAGGAGCGCTAGAGTTAACGTAGGCTGGTGCTTGCGATGGTTCTAGAATTGTTGACACAGATGGATCGACGTCCATTGGTTCCTGTGACCAGCACCCTTTGTTCCACCTGCCACTCTGTTGCTATAATTGACTTTGTTGCGGTTTCTGTTATTTAGTGAAGTGAGGATTTTTAGAGCCGCTATCTTCTTGCCCTTTAGCCAAGCTAGCGGCAAAGGCGTACCTCTCATGGATTGCCTCTACCTCTTGCGCTAGAGCTAGGGCCGACGGTACGTCCTTAGTCTTTGCCGCGAACAAGACATCCGTTAGGCTACGCTTTAGGCCTGAGACAAAAACACACAACGCATCATCTCTGAACTTCGTACAGAGCCCTTGTGCCATGCTTGGTTCGTAGGACATGTTGACCTTATTGGAGAGAAGAGTAAGCTTTTTCTCAACCTCGTCATAGTATTGTAAAATTGTTAATGAGCCATGTCTTATGGTGGTCATCTCTTGCTCTTTGATGTGAATGCCTCATTTATTCCTGTTTGTGAAATCGAGATGGTTTATTATGGTATCAAAATTCATTTGTGTGCCAAACTGACCCAAAATGCCGTCAGCTGCCCCTCTTATTTTGCTCATTATTATAATAATGACCACCTGGTAGTGGCGAGAGCTGCCGTCGAATAGCTTGTAAATATATGCCGCTATCGCAACTTGTCTCCAAGAGGCGTACGTCTCTGGCACCCCCGTAAGTTCTGGTAAGCATTTAACGGAGTCCAATGGTTCATTACATTGGACGTCGTTTCTGATTTCCGCAGGCTGAAATCCCTGGACCGGTGGTGTTTCTATACCACTGACAGATATTCTGCCCGCCAATTCTTGTATCCGAGCGTGTAAGGAAGCCCTCAGTTCTGCATCTCTTTGCTTCCTTACTGCGCTCTGTGCTTCTAAGGCGGCCTGCACCAAAGCCCTAAGCTGCTCGGGCTCCATTTCTACTTTACACCTGTTGTCAGCGATTTTTTGCGGGACAGCTTCCTTATCTATGGTTGTGGAGTCGTCTGACTCCGATCCCCTCGCAGAGCGGTCTCTGTACCTAAGAAATGTGCTGTTCATGGACTATACTGTCAACAAAAATAGCAACACAATATCAAGGCAAATCAACAACAGTAAATTAAATGAATGCTGACAGAGGAGAGTTTATTAAAAATTGCTGATGGATGCAAAATTGCGTAAGTAACAAAAATCTTTAATTACCGTGGAGTATTGATGCTATAGAAAATTCGCCAAAGTCAATCAATCTAGAACATTGGCTCTCTGAAAATGTATATTCAAGGACAACACAGAATAAAAACGTAATGTGCGTCTACACCTTAAGGGAGACCCAATGAGCCTTGGCAATTCAAGCCATGTTGCGCGTCGTCGTTTTTATACCCAGAACCCATTAGAAATGGGTATAAGGATCTATTAAAATTGTGCAAAATCCAAATGCATGTAACAGGCAGAAGGAAGCATCTCCGATTCCATAAAGTATATATATTCTTGATCAGCACCAATAGCCGAGTCGATCTAGTCATGTCCGTCTGTCTGTCCGTCTGTCCGTTTGTATGAACGCAAGGATCTCAGAACCTATAAGAGCTAGAGACTTGAAATTTTAGATGTAGGTACTTCTATTAGTCAAGTAAATAACCCAACTTTTATTGCCAACCAATTTGAGACACAGTTTAAATGCAATTGGATTTTTCAGAATACACAAATATTCTATGGTACGATAAGGTATACTGAAGAAAATTTCATAAAGATCGGTTAAGAAAAAACCAAAGTCATATGCAACTGCGCAATTGAATGGGGCAGCAACTTTAAGAATTTCTGTATACATGTACACACACACATTCATGCGCGTCTGCTTCGCATTCTATCGCATTCTAACAGCATGGTAATTGCGACTTTTTTCTGTAGCGTTATTTTAGTTCCTTTTTTATCAAAAGTTCTTAATTATTGGTGTGGCTGCTGAGTAGAGCCATAGCAAGTGGTGCGGTCTGTCGCGAGTTCGAGCCCTACCTGGGAAAGTATTTTTTTTTTGCTGGTATAGCTGTTGAGTAGAGTCGACAGCAAGTAATGCGGTCAGTTGCGACTTCGAACCCTGCCAAGGTTACTTTTTTTTATTAATTTATTTGGTGTTGGAATAAGAGGGTTCAGGGTATTTCTCAGTCGGGAGCTTCCGACTATAACCTCTTACATGTTTATCCCTCGAGAAGTGCCTCAGTCAGCAGCCTACTGTTCAATCGCAATCTTCAAGAAAGTATATGAGGATCTTGGCCATATGACTTTAGTGACAACTCCGAGATTAAATGAGCCACACTTTTATATACCTCACCATTGTGTTTTTAAACCCAGCAGTGCATTAACGAAGTTACGAGTCGTGTTTGATGCCTCGTGCACTACATCGTCCCAGCATTCATTGAATGATTTGCTTCTCGTTGGCCCAACACTTCAAGAAGCTCTGTATATACTTCTCCTTCGTTTTTGATTGATTCGTTACGCCATCACAGCGAACATTTCGAAAAAGTATAGACAAGTTTTAGTCCAGTGGATCGGAAATTTCAATATATATTTTGAATATCATCCCCTGATGCTGATTTGCAGACATTTGAGCTAAATACAGTGACGTATGAAACGGCCTCGGCCCCACACTTAGCAGTTCGCAGTTTCCAATATCTAACAGATCTGAATGCAAGCGAGTTTTCCTTTGGCACATCCATTGTAAAATCATGGTTTAATGTTGATGATTTGCTATGCGGTGCAAACGAGCTCATATAGTTGTAGAACATTAAGCACAAGGTCACCGAGATACTTCGCCGAGGACACTTCCCATTGGTTAAGTGGCACTCAAATTATCTCGCCGTCAGAGATGGTGACATACAATTGCACGCTTTCTGTAACGCACCAATACGTGCTTAAGGCTGCTGCGTGCATGTGCGTTCCACGGACTCGTATGGCAATATCCAGGTTCAGTTTTTGACTGCTAAATCCCTGGTGGCTCCTGTTAAAAGACTGACACCTTCTCGAAGAGAGTTGAGCGGAACTAAGCTCTTGAGTAAATTATATACAACTCTCAAAAATATATTCATCGATAAGCTGAACAGCGCGCATTTCTGGTCTGATTCGCAGATTGTCTTGCACTGGCTGCAACAATACTCTATCACATTTTATGGCATATATATTTCGGTTTTACCATATTGCCAAAACGGAACACCCTGTCGAAAGTAAGCTGCCGGCCCCAGATGAATTTTGCCACGCGTTGCACTGCATCATCTGGATTAATCAATAGAACTATTTCAAAGAAGATTTGCAATTGCTAAGAAAACGAAGAGATTTGAGAAGCAATCTGAAATTTCTCAGCCCCTTCATAGATCACTCTTCTGGATACGAGCTTATCGAGGTTGGCAGCAGACTCAAGCATGCTGATATCCCCTTTCGTTAAAGGCATCCTTTACACGTTCCCAAGGAATCACAATTTGTCCACAATTATGTTTGGAATCTTCACTTGCGCAATTACCATGCAGGGCCAAAGGCATTAGTTTGACTGCTGCGGCTTCAATTCTGGGTCGTAAACGCAAGAGCTTTAGCACGCAGCATTGTACGGTCCTGTATACGCTGTGTCAGATATCGTCCAGATTTTCTTCCGTCATGGGTTACCTGCCTGAGCGCTTGTTCACATTCAAACCATTTCACCACGTCCGTGTCCAGTGACCATTTATCTTCGAATACGTGGCAAGGGTCCCACAAAATCTTATATCGCCATTTTTGGCTGCATGGCCGTAAAAGCCGTTCACATTGAAATCATGTCAGATCTTTCACACACCTCTACTCAGCAGCCACACCAATAATTAAGTACTTATGATAAAAAAGGAAATAAAATAGCATTACAGAAAAAGTCGCAATTACCATGCTGTTAGATGTGTGTGTCTGCATGTATACAGAAATTCTTAAGGTTGCTGCCCTATTCAATTGCGCAGTTGCTAATAACTCTGGTTTTTTCTTAACCGATCTTTATGAAATATTCTACAGTATATCTTATTGTGCCATAGAATATTTGTGTATTCTGAAAAAGTCAATTGCATTTAAATTGTGGCTTAAATTGGTTGGCAATAAGAGTTGGGTTATTAACATGATTTTTAGCTCTGGAGTGGTAGTGGAGTGGCGGGGAGGTGGCGATAGGTATAAAATTAAAGATACTTGACATATATGTAATATTCTAGAAACAACATATCATGCTTGGTGGCTCTAGCTCTTATTATTAACCCAATTTGCTCAAAACACAGGATGTCGATATCGATTCTTATCGATTGCTTGGAAACGGAGTAAGTTATCGATTATCGGAAACAAACTCGATCTGCGCAGGCACTAGGAGTACCTGCATCTAAAATTGCAAATCTCTAGGTCTTATTGGTTCAGAGATCCTTGCGTTTATACATACGGACAGACGGACATGGCTAAATCGACTCGGCTATTGGTGCTGATCAAGAATATATATACCTTATGGGGTCGGAGATGCTTCCTTCTGCCTGTTACATACTTTTGGATTTTTCGCAAATACAATATACTCTATACTTATTCTTCATGGGTTCAGAATATAAAAATATGTATTATCAGTTAAACATTTGTTTTGTTTCATTAATTTATATTGGTTTGCTGTTCACATTTTCTAGTTGTGACAGCTGTTGGTGTTGTTCATAGTTTAAAGATCCGATATTTTATTGTTCTCAATTATGTGGTTCATTCTGAATGTACGTGCAAATTATATTTGGCTTGTTGCCGCCATTACTCAAATGTTAAGCTCATTATTGTCGCGAGTTTGAAGGCCGTAGGACGAAAGACTACGGTAAGATTATGAGGGAATATATATCTATGTTCTAACCCATGTAATCCGTTCCGAATTAAACACTTGCACTTGCACTTGCACTTGCACTTGCACTAGCACGTTTTGCATTACGCTGTGTCTATTAACATCGAAGTAACATGGCCAGGGGTCAGGCGTAAACCTTGCAGTGTTAAAATTGCAACTCTACCTTCGTTTTTATTTTTTTTTTTTGCTGGTGTAGCTATTGAGTAGAGTCGACAGCAAGTAATGCGGTCAGTTGCGAGTTCGAGCCCTGCCAAGGTTACTTTTTTTTATTAATTTATTTGGTGTTGGAATAAGAGGGTTCAGGGAATTTCTTAGTCGGGAGCTTCCGACTAGAACCTGTTACTTGTTTTTTTTTCCTTGCTGGTGTAGCTGTTGAGTAGAGCCGACAGCAAGTAATGCGGTCAGTTGCGAGTTTGAACCCTGCCCAGGAAACTTTTCTTTATTAATTTATTTGGTGTTGGAATAAGAGGGCTCAGGGTATTCCTTAGTCGGGAGCTCCCGATTATAACCTCTCACATGTTTATCACTCGAGAAGTGCCTCAGTCAGCAGCCTACTGTTCAATCGCAATATATAAACTTCATGAAAGTATATGAGGATCTTGGCCATATGACATTAGTGACAACTCCGAGATTAAATGAGCCACACTTTTATATACCTCACCATTGTGTTTTTAAACCTAGCAGTGCATTAACGAAGTTACGAGTCGTGTTTGATGCCTCGTGCACTACATCGTCCCAGCATTCATTGAATGATTTGCTTCTCGTTGGCCCAACACTTCAAGAAGCTCTGTATATACTTCTCCCTCGTTTTTGATTGATTCGTTACGCCATCACAGCGAACATTTCGAAAAAGTATAGACAAGTTTTAGTCCAGTGGATCGGAAATTTCAATATATATTTTGGATATCATCCCCTGATGCTGATTTTCAGACATTTGAGCTAAATACAGTGACGTATGGAACGGCCTCGGCCCCACACTTTGCAGTTCGCAAGATCTAACAGATCTAACAGATCTGAATGCAAGCGAGTTTCCCTTTGGCACATCCATTGTAAAATCATGGTTTAATGTTGATGATTTGCTATGCGGTACAAACGAGCTCATCTAGTTGTAGAACATTAAACACAAGGTCACCGTGATACTTCCCATTGGTTAAGTGGCACTCAAATTATCCCGCCGTCAGAGATGGTGAATCAGTAAAGGATTTCAACTTGAATGAAAACGCTGTCTCTAGCGCACTTGGCGTAGCTTGGGATCAACGTCGTGATATGCTACTATTTGAATTTAAGCCCAAAAAATTGTATTCAACAGCTACAAAGAGGACTATTGTGTCGACTGCGTCTTCTCTGTTCGATCCATTGGGATTGCTTGCACCAATCAATCTGACCCCACTGACATACAATTGCACGCTTTCTGTAACGCACCAATACGTGCTTAAGGCTGCTGCGTGCATGTGCGTTCCACGGACTCGTATGGCAATATCCAGGTTCAGTTTTTGACTGCTAAATCCCTGGTGGCTCCTGTTAAAAGACTGACACTTTCTCGATGAGAGTTGAGTGGAACTAAGCTCCTGAGTAAGTTATATACAACCCTCAAAAATATATTCATCGATAAGCTGAACAGCGCGCATTTCTGGTCTGATTCGCAGATTGTCTTGCACTGGCTGCAACAATACTCTATCACATTTTATGGCATATATATTTCGGGTTTGCCATATTGCCAAAACGGAACACCCTGTCAAAAGTTCACTGCCGGCCCCAGAAGAATTTTGCCACGCGTTGCACTGCATCATCTGGATTATTCAATAGAACTATTTCAAAGAAGATTTGCAATTGCTAAGAAAACGAAGAGATTTTAGAAGCAATCTGAAATTTCTCAGCCTCTTCATAGATCACTCTTCTAGATACGAGCTTATGAAGGTTGGCAGCAGACTCAAGCATGCTGATATTCCCTTTCGTTAAAAGCATCCTTTACACGTTCCCAAGGAATCACAATTTGTCCACAGTTATGTTCGGAATTTTCACTTGCGCAATTACCATGCAGGGCCAAAGGCATTATTTTGACTGCTGCGGCTTCAATTCTGGGTCGTAAACGCAAGAGCTTTAGCACGCAGCATTGTACGGTCCTGTATACGCTGTGTCAGATATCGTCCAGATTTCCTTCCGTCATGGGTTACCTGCCACCTGAGCGCTTGTTCACATTCAAACCATTTCACCACGTCAGTGTCCAGTGACCACCTATCTTCGAATACGTGGCAAGGGTCCCACAAAATCTTATATCGCCATTTTTGGCTGCATGGCCGTAAAAGCCGTTCACATTGAAATCATGTCAGATCTTTCACACACCTCTACTCAGCAGCCACACCAATAATTAAGTACTTATGATAAAAAAGGAAATAAAATAGCATTACAGAAAAAAGTCGCAATTACCATACTGTTAGATGTGTGTGTCTGCATGTATACAGAAATTCTTAAGGTTGCTGCCCTATTCAATTGCGGAGTTGCTAATAACTCTGGTTTTTTCTTAACCGATCTTTATGAAATATTCTACAGTATATCTTATTGTGCCATAGAATATTTGTGTATTCTGAAAAAGTCAATTGCATTTAAATTGTGGCTTAAATTGGTTGGCAATAAGAGTTGGGTTATTAACATGATTTATAGCTCTGGAGTGGTAGCGGGGAGGTGACGATAGGTATAAAATTAAAAATACTCGACATATATGTAATATTCTAGAAACAACATATCATGCTTGGTGGCTCTAGCTCTTATTATTAACCCAATTTGCTCAAAAAACAGGATGTCGATATCGATTCTTATCGATTGCTTGGAAACGGAGTAAGTTATCGATTATCGGAAACAAACTCGATCTGCGCAGGCACTAGGAGTACCTGCATCTAAAATTGCAAATATCTAGGTCTTATTGGTTCAGAGATCCTTGCGTTTATACATACGGACAGACGGACATGGCAAAATCGACTCGGCTATTGGTGCTGATCAAGAATATATACTTTATGGGGTCGGAGATGCTTCCTTCTGCCTGTTACATACTTTTGGATTTTTCGCAAATACAATATACTCTATACTTATTCTTAATAGGTTCAGAATATAAAAATATGTAATATCAATTAAACATTTATTTTGTTTCATTAATTTATATTGGAAGTCTTACGTTTGCTGTTCACATTTTCTAGTTGTTACAGCTGTTAGTGTTGTTCATAGTTAAAAGATCCGATATTTTACTGTTCTCAATTATGTGGTTCATTCTGAATGTACGGGCAAATTATATTTGGCTTGTTGCCGCCATTACTCAAATGGTAAGCTCATTATTGTCGCGAGTTTGAAGGCCGTAGGACGAAAGACTACGGTAAGATTATGAGGGAATATATATCTAAGTTCTAACCTATGTAATCCGTTCCGAATAAAGCACTTGCACTTGCACTAGCACGTTTTGCATTACGCTGTCTCTATTAACATCGAAGTAACATGGCCAGGGGCCAGGCGTAAACCTTGCAGTGTTAAAATTGCAACTCTACCTTCGTTTGGCACGGGACATGATATTTTTTTGCAGTACTCTGCAAGGGCGACTTGCACTGGAGACAAGACGTGGTATAACTTTGGAGTTACAGTGCGTGTATATAGACACAGCGCACAGGCAAGGCCTCCACCCCAGTTATAAAGTTACCATTGGTAAGTAAGCCAGCGTAAAATATAGTAGAAGCTACTTATCTCCGATTTGAATAGGATGACACAGAGGTCAACCAGGAATAGTCCACGCTTGAACGATGGCCAGAAGATAG
Organism: Drosophila virilis; assembly: GCF_030788295.1. Taxonomy (NCBI): domain Eukaryota; kingdom Metazoa; phylum Arthropoda; class Insecta; order Diptera; family Drosophilidae; genus Drosophila; species Drosophila virilis. Next base: position 1,158,746 of record NW_027212837.1, on the reverse strand, counting down.
CTACCACGCGAGTGGGGCGCAGCTGAAACGGACGAGTAGAATGGTGAGCACTGTATTACAAATGCAAGTTCCTGCTGTACAACCTGTCGGCACTGTGGCCAAGAGAATTTGTGCACAAGCCAGCTTATTGACAGGAGGGCGAAGTCCAAGCACGCAACTTTCAAGTAGGCAGAGAGTCGCTGCGGTAGAGCACGAGTTGCAGAGGCCAAAAACTGGTTAAGCACATATGAGTACAGGTAATGGTCCCGTTAAGTTGAGTAAAGCCGGCTTGGATGGTACAGCTAAACTGCCATTTTTGATCGGAGCTTTGAGTGGAGACCCATCGTCAAGTGGAAGTTTGAGTGAAACGGTAATTATGAGTGCAGTCCCAAATTCAAGTGTAAATTTGAGTGAAATCGCCATTTTAAGTGGTAACATTTTGACCAGATCGTTATCTTTGAGTTTGGCATTGTCTACGTGATTGAATGGAAATTTGGGAGCAAAGTTGCAAACGGTAAAACGGACTACATTTATTGATAACTCTTCTACATCATCAAGTCGCTCGACGCCATGTTGTTCTGCAGGCATTGCGCAGCTAACGCTCAGCTACACGCTGGCATAAAAAAACTAACAAGCGCTAATTTTAGAGCCAACACAGGCAACTGGGAGCTTCGCATGGGCGACTCCCAGGAACGATGTATGCCTGCCACACAAATTACTAGATCTGTCTGAACTTGGAGGCCTACCTGTGGATTGTCCTATATTCTTCTGCGCGTTTAAGGAAACACCTTTGGAGTACAGCTGTATGAATCTCGAAAATAACCAGAGATTGTTGAAGGCACTCAAAAGCGAAGCACGTGAAACTGTGAAGTCGTTGCTCATACATTACAAGAATGTGAACAACGTAATGGAACAATTACGTTTCAAATATGGCCGCCCAGAACGACTAATTCACAGCCAGCTAGCTGCAGGCAATTCAAAAGCACAGCATAGCTAAAACGTGCCTATGCTACACGAGTGAGTAGCCTTGCCACCTTTTTACAATCGGCTAACGGGGAACAGCATTTAACAAACAAGAAGAGACATCATCGACTTTTACATGATCATGATGCCATGAGTCACAATGTACCGCAGCCAGCAGGTGATATATTGATGAATACTGGACGGTTGCCGTAGACAGTGGATACACAGTGGTTTGATGATGTGTACGCCGTGTCCAATCTGAGCTTACCAATGCAAAGTCTGTATCGACGTGACGTCCAAATGTTGGGCACGATTTCCCTTGAAAGCGTATCGCGGGGCGGTATTAAAATTTCTGATTGGACTTGACCATGCGCATCTTGGACTGCCAATGCAAACGAGAAGACTTGTTCTACAGGGACCATATGGCGCATCCACCGAACTTGGATAGTAGTGTTTTGCATTACACGTCATCAAAGTTGTACCTCCTAGCAATGCCGCAGGAGGATGCATTCCAAAAGATGGTAAATTACTATTTTTTAACATCGAAAACTCCGGTGTGAAGTTTATGCCACCAGTCGCAGCCAGCGACGATGCACGCGCATAGAAGATACTCGAAGACACCACAGTAAAAATAGGTAGCAAAAGTTGGTGACATTTCATTAAATTCGGCATTATACAGTCGGTGGTGGCTGTTTTCTTTTATTTTTGAGATGGTGCCGTTGGCCGTTGCCGTTGGTAAGAACGCCGGTGGCACGACAGATGCGCCTAGCGATTCCTGTGGCGAAACGATGTTGATCGCCGGGAGCCTGATGTTTATGAGATGACGATAATAACGTTTAAAGCAGCATGCTCGACAAGCGCCGCGCACCTTGAATGCCCCGCAGTATCAGAATTTAGATCCTCACTCGGTTAAGGCTATTCTTGAATGTCACTTTGTAGACGACTATGTGAATAGTTTTGATAGTGAAGGTAACGCCATCGCCATATCAACAAGAATAAGCGAAAAACATGCAAATACTGTATTTAAATTGTGCCAGTTTACTTCCAGTTTAACAACTGTAGCTGCAGCCCTAGGCCAACATGGGGCTGCGTGGAGCATCGGATAGGGCGAAGCTGAAGAAAAGATTTTAGGCATGTTTTGGCAACCAGCCACGGATGATTTCAAATTCAACATAAAGTACCACAAAGTACCCATATGTGTGCTGAATTTGTGTGATAAATTTGGAGCGAGTTCCTACGAAGAGGGAATCCTTGAGCTTGATTATGTCAACATATGATCATTTGGGATTTCTCAGCTGTCTTATGATAACTGGAAAGATCCTAATGCGTGAGATCTGGCGACGAAATGTGGGATGCACCCTTACCAGATGAGATCGCCTGCGCCTTTAGTAAATGGCTTCAGAATATAAACAGCGTGGAAGGAATTTGGAGCTCGCGACATTATTTTGGCCCAATACCTGTACGGACAGCTGCTCGTTTTCATCGACGCTTGCCAGTCAGCATTCGCAGCTGTGACTTACTTTCGTATGTGCCAAAACGAAGTGTGCCCCAATGAAGACGATGTCAATTCCAGGACTGTCAAAATGGAGCACAGTATAGTGATCACCGATGCTATCCTATGGACTGACTTCAATACAGTGCTGCGTTGGATAGGCAGCATCCACCATTGATACAAGCAGATCGTCGAAAATCGAGTGGAAGAAATTTTGGAGTCAACAAAGGTCTCCCAAGTGATGGATAACTACTGCTGAATATGCAGCAGACGACGCAACGAGGCCGCATTGCCATGTAAACCTTAGCCTACGGTCACGGTGGTAAGGCGGGCCAACATTTTTGCGGCAGCCGGAAAGCAGCTGGCTGCAGCCCGAACTGGGCACGGAACATTCATCCTGCGATAATGAAGAAGAGATGCAGACTGGATTTGCCCTGGCTACAGCAAATAACTTTTTTTTTAATTTCAGAGATTCTCTAGATACAGTCGGCTGGTGAAAATGAAGCATCAAAACGTGGATGCAACGATAGGCGACATCAGGACCAGATTTTGGATAACAAGGCTGCGGCGAGTGTTGCCTACAGTAATATCTGGATGTAGTGTGTATATGGAGGATTCCTGCATAATCGTGATCAGTAACTTTCTTTGCCGTCGCAGGCCTGTACAGTGACTACGGAAAAAATTTTGTTGGGGCCGAGAAGCCAAAAGGCTCATTGATGTATTCGAGCCGGAGAAGTTTCATTGTGAGCCTTCTTCTAGAGGCATTGAATGGTTCTTCAACTGCCCAGCGAGCCCAGCTGAAGAGGGAGTCTGGAAAATGATGGTGCAGTGTGTCAAGAGAGTGCTACGCCACACAGTCAAGGAGGTGGAACCAAATCAGAGTTTCCTGATTGAGGCCGAGAACGTTGTGAAGTCTCGTCCACTTACCCACTTGCCGGTTACTGTGCACCGGGAAGCCCCTAACACCGAACGATCAACTCAAGGTAGTACCCAATCCGCTTTGGATGCGGTGGGGCTTTGAGTACCTGCCTACACTTGTGCGAATCGTCGAACAACAATAAAAAAGTAATAATACACCTATAACTCACAAATCTTGCCCAACTAATTGTGATGATTACAACTAGCATTACAGAGTATTCTTCCCCTAATTAAAGGTTCCATTTTAAACAGCAAGATATGCCTAGCTTAAAACCTTAGTTTGTATTCGTTTTTGTGCTACGCGGCTCGCGTCATAAGTTACACGATTGCGTCCCCCGGCGGTTGGACGGGAAGGGATAAATGCAGCATGCTGGATCGGCATACCCGCGTAAAATAAGAAGTAATCAAAGTAAATGTTGGCAAGCCATGTAGAAACAACAACTAGCAAGACCAGCAGATCATTTTGGCACCTACCAAAGAGCCTATAGTATTCCCCATATTCACAGCAGGGACGACATGGTTTGCAGTTGACAGCAGCCAAGGCGATACTACCTTTGCTTGTAGCCCCTGAGAAAGCAACTACCTCTAAAAACGGATATTAGTCACAATTGCAGAAGGGGTTAGGATGGTGAATCTGGGGATGCTCCACAACCACAGACCTGCCAATAAGGCCATTGGCATTCCAAATGACTATGTTTAATCTATAATGGACATGGCGGAACAGCTGCACTGGAACAGAGGCAATCTTCGTCATTATCATCTCGTAAAAACTCAAAAGAAAGAAAGATCAATCGCAGCCGCATTCGCTGATGCGCTGTATGCTGTCCCCGCAGCTTTTCGATGGAAATAAGAAGCCAGTTCCAGGGGTATCATAACTTAAGCATTTAAATAACCTCCAATAAGGACAGACCAGACGTTGGCGTATAGGGAATGTAGGGCCAGTTAACCGCATTATGATTGGAACCACAGTTGATTCACATATATTGTTGCTCATGTGTTGGTTGGTACAGGGAAAAAAAACTTCTTCGACTGACCGCAATGCTGGCAGCGGAAATATCTTTAGGCTGAAGTTTTTCTTATAGGCTATTGATGGCATTGATGTCATTACAATTTATAGAACGTGTAGCCCACTAGAAGTGTTACAGATATTGCGAGGATTAACACATCACTTGCAATCAAGCTCCACCTTGATCAAGCTCCGCCTTGATCAAGCTCCGCCTTGATAAACTTATAATTTATCTGGAAGGGAATATAAAAAATCATTACCCTGCAATAACGTATTGAAGAAGTCTTTAGATAGTTCTTCCACTCAAATAATCCTACAAGACGACGCACATTTCAATCAAAAGATCACAACAATTTGATTGCCTTTTTACCCGCCCAATGGACATACTTGAAGCGTTCTAAATCAGGGCCAGCAGTTAAGAATTTCCACTCGCCATGACCATTGGCACACTTTAAGCGTTCCAAGACAGGACCAATCCGCACGGAGTTCGCAGATGTGTCCTAAATATCATTATGACCAGTTGTTCGAAATCAAAGCGCAAACAAATCCTTTCGATTAGCGACAGCCCAAGTTAACGAAATAGGACAAATGTGCAGCCGTGCTGATAAAGACCGTAGTAGAATAAGCTTAGTGAAGGCACGCCCACCGCGCTGACTGGGGGCTCACTGTCAGAATCGTGCAAGGATTTCTTTAAATTTCGCCTGGTAGCATCGAACTCAAGGCCCTTATTGACTCTGAGATCGACGCGTGGAAAGACGAACATACGAACGGGTAGACAGGCGGGCATAGCTAGATCGACTATGCTTATACCCTTTTGCCCAATGGGTTGAAACTTGTATTGAAGTTACCTTGTGTGATGGGTGATAAATGGATGTCAAATGAGGAATGGGCAAATTTTCGAGTGTAATTTTATTTAATTAGCGCCTTGAATCAGTTGTAGGTTATCCATCCAATTAACCTCTGCCACTTTCCCTTTTTTTGCAAAATTTGCTTCTTTTTTATTATTTATGATATATTCAATGGTCGGTAGGGTTCGAACTCGGTAGGGTTCGAACTTGCAACATACCACATCACCTGACGCCGTCCTCTAGTCAAAAGCCACGCCCAGAACTGAGTCTTAATGAAAAAAAAAATAGGAATTCAAATTGCAGCACAAAAAACAATACGATCGCAATTGCACTGCTGCTACTGAAGTCAAAGCAGACGGGCATGAATGTGTGTTTGTACGTGTACACAGGACGTCTTGCAATTTGCGCTTGCTGCCAGCCAAAGCACGTTTTATTTAGTACCTTTTGTGTGTGTTGCTTAACCGATTTTGATGAGATTTTCTACAATATATCTAAATGTGCTATCGAATATTTGTACATTCTAAAAAATTCAATTGCATTTAAATTGGGGCTTATCTTAGTGGGCAGTAATTGGTTTATTTATTTGATTTTTATCTATGAGGTAGTAGCGGGGAGGTGGTGAAAGCTATAAAATGAATGATACTTTATATACCTATAATATTCTAGAAGCTACATGCCAATATTGGTGAGTCAAGCGCTTTTTATTTATTTTTTACCACTACCAACGTTAAACTACCAAACCGAACCTCTAAGATGAACTTAAACATAAAATTTCAAAGACTGTTGCCAAAAAAACGCATTTATAGGAATGTTTCCAAAATATGTTGTATAATATTCCTGAAGAAACTTGTCGGATGTTGCTATCATCTATGCCTAGAGGAATCGTAAGATTCATCAAGAGAAATGGAAAATACGTATGGTATCAAATGTATTATAACTTATTTAATCCTATAGTAGCAAAAATGTAATTTTATTTAGCAAGTTAGTTGGGAACGACTATTATTCTGCCCCTTCAATAAAATTGGTGTATTTTCGGAATAAGCCATATTGAAAGTATTAGTAAAGCCTTTTTTAATTGTGTTGTCGATAAATTTACCGAACCGATAAAGTGTACATATTTTAACAGCCAACTCGACTTAGATTCTCAGTTTATAATCTACCATCATAGATACATCTTTCTGTTGCAGACTACTAGCTAGCTACAATAAAAACATTCGATCGAAAAGTAGGTGTTCTTCAAATCATTGACCAAGGTTGACAATTATAAGTTTTACCACAGTCGGTCGAAAAGTAGTTTCTTGTCGGCGATTCTATTTTATTTTCTAAGATATTTAAAAAGAAAGCTGAGTATTTACGAGTTTCAATATATCACATATCTGCTAAACCGTAAGGCAAATTTCTACAAGGCCACTAAGTTTTCGCCATGCCGAAGATATCCTTGCACTTTCTATTTTATACCCTTGGAGAGGGTATTATAATTTTGTCGTGAAATGTGTAATGCATAGACATCTCCGACCCCATTAAGTAAATATATTCTTGATCAGCATCAACAGCCGAGTCGATATAGCCATGTCCGTCTGTTCGTCTCTCTGTTTCTATGCGAACTAGTCGCTCAGTTTTAATGCTATCTTAACGAAACTTTGCAGAAGTCCCTTTTTCTGTTGTACGCAGCACATATTTCATGTTTATATGAAGAGCATAGTAAAACCAATAAATGTCGAGTTTGGTCAAGCTATCTTGATAAACAAAGTGTTTTTTCATACAACTTTATTTTCGACCGATCGTTCCTATGGCAGCTATATGATATAGTGGTCCGATCTTAATATGATTTTGCCTATATATGAGAAGTATAGTAAAACTAATAAATGCCTAGTTTGGTCAAGATATCTTGAAGACAAAATGTTTTTTTATACAACAACTTAATTTTCGACCGATCGTTCCTATGGCAGCTATATGATAAAGTAGTCTGATCTTAATAGGATTTTTCATATATATAAAGAGAATAGTAAAACAAGACATCTTGAAAAACAAAATGTTTTTTCATACAATAACTTAATTTTCGACCGATCGTTTCAATGGCAGCTATATGATATAGTGGTCCGATCAAGCTGGTTTTAACATATGTGATGCGTGCAACAGAAAAAAAACCTTCTGCAAAGTTTCATAAGGATGGTTTTAAAACTGAGGGACTAGTTCGCATAGAAACAGACAGACGGACTATATCGACTCGGCTGTTGATGCTGATCAAGAATATATATACTTCATGGGGTCGGATATGTCTCCTTCTATGCGTTACACATTTCGGGACCAAATTATAATACCGTCTGCAAGGGTGTTAAAAATTAGTTTTTCAATATATCTTGACCAAACTAGGCATTTATTAGTTTTACTATGCTCCTGATATAAATGCAAAATCCTATTAAGATCGGTACACTATATCACATAGCTGCCATAGGAGCGATCGGTCGAAATTCAAGTTGTATGAAAAAACATGTTCTTTATCAAGATATCTTGAGCAATCTCGGCATTAACTATTTTCCCTGTGCTTCGGAGTGCCGAAGATAGCCTTTCTTTCTCGTTTTTTATATATTTCTACCAAACTTTTCATTATTAAGTTAAGATATATTCCGCGCTTCTTATTGGCAATTTTTTTAATTTTTCACCATTATTACTAATTTGCTTTTAAGTATATCTTCCTAATTTACCTTTGTGGGCAGGTGATCTTTTCTTCAATAAATAAACACAAAATATTAAAAAAAGAATATGCTTTAATTGATTACTGTTTTGTACATGTTCTAGATATTTAAGGAGTCCTATTAAATATAAGATATTTCTAATCATTTTTTTCCGTACTTTATGAGCTAATTAAAACTCATTTTTGCTTTTCAAAATTTAATGACCGCGGCATTAAGGCGAGATTCTTAAGACAATCATATGCCTGTTTCTCCATAAAAATTTGATCTTTGGTTTTGCCGCAAGCGACACGAGCCCACTTTGGGTCCAACAGATGATCGCTGGAAAGGAAACGGAACTTTTGACCGTAAGGCTTATTTTCTTTTTTACCCTCGTCAAATAACAGGTCCTGTTCACTGCATAACGTATCCTCAATAATGTTGCTTGGTGATAGATGTGTATCTGATTGTCCTGACGTAAGAAATTTACTTGGTGTCTCTGTTTCAAACGGTTGCATTTTTTTTTCGTATTGTGAAAAGTTTAGGTTCCAACTAGGTAACAATGATTTTCTAGCGCGCTTTGGAACGGGCGAATGAATGACTTTATTTGCGAATGTATTGTTATACTCATTTTCACATTTGCTGCCGTTAAACTCAGATTCATTCATCTGTTCCTTATTGATGATTTCAGCAAGATCTTCGACCAGACTCGAAGGGCTAGAAGCTACGTATGAGCGACCGTTACCAATAGCCGCAAGAGCATTTTTAAATGGAGTTGGAGTGCGCGGCCCAACCATACCTACAAATAAAATATATTTTGCACAGTAAAGATAATGTTTTGTAAGGTGTACTCATAATAACGAACTTACTTTTATGTGGTGTTTCAATTGATGAAGTATCTAACTCTTTTTTAATCTCCATTCCCACTCGGTTATAAATTTTGGTAACTGGCGTGCTTGCACGCAAGTTCATATCTTCAAATGTTGTAAGACAAGGTGATTTTAAAAATTGGCTTGGCGAAAAGGTTAGCGTCTTAATAGGGGTTATAACTGGTGTTTCTGGCATCTTAGATTTTATGCCACTTTTAAATGCATCTGAATTACTATACATACTCATCGATACATCAGGAATGTGCTTACGGGATCGTTTTAGTATATTAGGTGTATGCCTAAATTTGACTTCAGGATATTGCAAGGGGGGTAGTGTCGCCATTGATATGACTTTGACAGGTCCACTACCACTTTGTAAATCAGAAGCTGGAGACCGAACAGTTGCGTTGGGTTCAATGCACAAATTGTCAATTACATCATTGGTTTTCAGAACGTTTAGAAACGATTCTTCACAACATGATTCCAATGTTGTAGTCATTTGTGATTTATTTGAATTTGACAAACTTTTTTTTATAGGCGCTAATTTGCAATAAAGCGCTTGTGGACACTTACTGATACCACCGGTTTTGATTAATTCGATGAGACGAGTACGGGAGTTCTTTAGATCGCTACCAGCTACCGTACTAACAGATCTACGTTCAGCATCGTATTTACGACGCATTGTTGAATTCCAATGATTCTTGATTGCGTTGTCCGTTCGTCCTGGCAGCAATTTTGCAATCTTAGCCCACTGATTTCCAAGCTTAAAGTGAGCGTTGTAAATTATTGTGTCTTCTTCCTCAGTCCAAGCTGTTTTTTTAATATTAGGATTTAGATGGTTATGCCAACGCTCCCGGCATTGCTTTCCAATCCGTCCATTCAGATATCGAGCAATCAGCGTCCATTTTTTTGGTCCAAAACGTCGCACTAGCTCAATTACTTTTTCATCTTCTTCGCGTGTCCATGGCCCTTTGATAAGCTCGGGGTTCAGTACTTTTGCCCAACGCTGTTGCACTTGTTGCTCAAGTCTATCTTTAAAATGTGATCCAATAATATCCCAGCGTTCACCATGTTTTTCAATTAAAGACTTCAGTAAAACGTCTTCTGATTTTGACCAGCGCTTACCAAACCCATAATTAGGATGCCCAGTTACCGTCTTCAATTGTGTCTTTAGTGGCAACTTAACCGGTAATCCGCTATCTACAAGTTTATCACATCCAGATTCTAGTTTGACAAAATTTAGTTCATTCTGTACACATTTTACACTCATAGCAATATTGTTATTTGATGGGTCAAGCCTATTACCATTAAAATTTATATTGTTGGCTTCAGTTAGAGTCTGTGATTGATTTTTTGAACTTGCTGCTTCATCCTCATTGGTGACGGCATCTTCATCATGATCGGAATATTCAGACGCCTCAGATTCTTCCGATAGCGTGTCAAATTCCAAGTTGGAATTATCTTCAGTAAAATCAACGCCAATGTCTGTCATGCTTACGATTTTTAAATAATGGAGAATTTATCTCCTTTGCTTGTTTTCTTGGTGAGCAATAGTGAAAAATTTCCGGGCACACTTTTCCAGGATATAAATAATAGTAAACGTTTTCACTGCAATATAAGCACTTCGCCAAACCTTGTAGATGGGGATATAGTAAGTAATGTGCGCATATGTCGCTGAAGGAGTTGTTTTGTATAGGCCTGTTACAGCTAAGACACAGCATATATTTTATTGGATGCTGATCCGGTCGCAATAGCGGGTGCGTTGCATCTCTTTCCGAGCAGTCGATAGTTTCAACTTCTAAGTGAAGATTATAAGAGCTTCTTGAATAAAAACTGTTACAAAGCTGTTTATTTGAACATAAGTTATCATCCATTTATACAAATATATGTATGTGCACATTCAACTATATAATTATTAGTGTTAATATAAAATTGAGCTGGTATGTTCACTAACGTTATATATTGTTAGCCCTTGTTACAAAATGTACACATGTACATATTCCCATGAGGTTAATAAATAACGAAACATTTATTTTATTCTTTTTTAGTTTTTTGGTTTGGTCTGAATCAGTAAACGTAGTCGCGTACCAAGGCAATTAAAATAAACTACGTTCTACAACTTTGCAACAATTTCTTTATAATACCGATACGCTTCGATTCCGATTTCTAGTCGATTTTTTTCGCAAGCCTAAATTAGTGGTACTCTACAACGCAGGTGCGTCAAATTAGCGGCGGTGACTTAGCGTCGAATTTTGTTACTTGTTATCGGAAAAGTATCGCTCACTTTCAAATGCATTTATTTATGTTTTTAAGAACGAAACCAAATAAATTTAAATGCAGAATTGCAAAATATTTAATTATTTACTATCTACATTTATTGATTTTTGAATTTTAATTTATAATATGGGTAAACAAAGGGGTTGAAAAGTTAGGTTTTCACCATTCTTTAAATATCTTAGTTTAGGGATAATGGCCCCGAAAACCGCATATACACGATTAAAGTCTATAGTTTCACCTAACCAATCTTGAAAAAATTATAAAAATCGATCAGCACGTTTTTAAGATATTTGTACTAAAGTGCAGCAACCTCGTTGCTAGTCCCCTACAAAATGACGTTAAAAATCACCTTTGCACATGAACCCTAATATCTTTTCCCAGGGATAATGGCCCTCAATGCACGGTATACCAACTTGATTAAGGAAGCTTTACGCATTAATTCTAACTATATGTTATTGTTCAAAGTAATTGATACAAGTCGATATCGAGATCGAGTCTTTTGAGCAAATCCTTTAGGTTTTTAGAGCTAGAGATTCACCGAACTTGACATGTAGCTCCTAGAATTGTGTATATATTTAAATATATATGTATATAATAACATTGTTAAAAGTTTTGCAAAAATGTAAACAAATTTTATTTAACGAGAGTGAATTTTTATCTGTTTATTAGGTTGAATATATGGATTAAGACTGAGTACAAAAATAGGCTTACGATATATTTAAAGTTAAATTATAATTGGAGAACGCGACTTATTGCAAAGGGACAATAGCTGCAACTTGTTTATGATAGCGACTCTCTTCTGGCCAGTTTTTGTTTATAAATTATTGTTGACATTATTTTAGTTTGGCTGCAGAAGGTATTCTACTCTTATGATTTTCGCTGCTGTTAGCATTATTTGAATTCGGCTGCATATGGCATGCTATTGTTATGATTCAATTTGTAAACACACAGTGGGTTATACCATGCAATGCAGCTTATGAATAACAGTGGTTCAAAATTCTGTAGTTGTGAATATGTCACTACATATATGTCGTGGCATTTAATTTTAAGTATTACAAATGAAAATGTAAAAGCATGAATAAATCGATTGTATGAATTTCACAAGAATGCGTTGCTTGTCTAATTTCTTCCATTCTATTCTGATCCTTTCTGCATTGCTTTGTGCTTTCCATTATTGCGAGTCTGGCAGAGTTCTCTGTAAAGAGCAGCCTAGGCGTGGCTGAGTTAGAGAGAGAGAGAAAGGAATAAAGTGCTAGCGCTGGAAGGCGAGTGTCGGTGGTGGTATACAAGTTAAGCGCAGTCAACGGTTGGCCAATATATGACAACAAGAAACAATAAGCTGCAGTTCCAGTGAATTAGCGATCATAATCTCGTCATTCACAAAGGTGCGCTCAAGCGCAGTGCGATTTACATATATTTTTATACCGAAGCCGCTGGAGCTCTTCGGGCAGCGGAGACTGCGGCGAAGGGAGCGACTACGAATAACAACTGCGTGACTGTGGCGTTATGATTAAATCATAAAAATCATGTAAGCAATTTAGCCAAATCCGTTATTAATAAAAATAAAAAATAAAAACAAAAGAAACAACGAGAAGCGAAATCTTGCATGCGTTATATTTTCCAATAAATTATCTGCTAGAATAAGAACAAAAGATTTTGAGAATTCGATATGACAGCAATAAACAAATTTTGTAAAAAAAAAAACAAAATAAATGGTGTTGGTTTTTTTGCCACTCTAAAAATTGTGCTGCAACGGCACATACTTTCTTGCTCATGCGCTTCTCGTGATTTAGAGCTGAGCCGTAATTCGACCCATCTTTCGACTACCTGTTTTGTCTTTGCGTCCACAAAAATGCCCATGAACTCATCTTTCGATCAGTAGGACCCCCCGCAAGAACTCTTTCGACTCGGATTCTGACTATGACAACCGCCTCAGAATCCCAGCTCCACGATTTGCCTCTACAGTACCCCCAACTTTGAACAAAATGGATCCAGAGCAACTTAGGGACGGCAACTTAGGAAACGGCCATAATGCCCTAACAGAACAAGCCAATGTATATCAGCAAAGAGAGCAGCTATTAGTGCAGAGTATTAATGAATTATTTGAAGAAATTGCAGCACCAAACGTTGCTGCCCCACAAGAAGTAGCGTATGCTGCGATTGAGATTAGAAATGACATTCGCTGCGACGAGCCACTAGACGCCGTCAAATGCTTACCTGAGCTTGCAGGAATACATGAATCTTATGTTTCTTGGAGGCAAGCGGCATACCCGCCTACCACATTTTCAAGCCATATAATGGCAGTTCTCGGCATTATCAGGCTGTTATAATTATAAGAGGAATCATTTGGCACTGTATTAAATTTCGATGCGATAATAAAACCGCCTTGATTTTACATACAGTGACAAAACGCCGATCCATGAAATTGAAAAACAATTAAACCTTGAGGCAGGGCGGCTTGCGCCTACTCCAGTGTTATGACGAAGTGGAGAAAAAACTAACCCTACTGACCATCAAGGTCAATATGTCTTACGAGCCCGTTATGGCAAAACGTCTTTGTGAGAATTTCCGTGACGACGTGTTGCGCGTTTTCGTATCGGGGCCTAAGCGCAATCTCATGGATGTGCTTTTCGCAGCCAAGCCTGGAGATCTGCCTTCGGCACTGGCGCTTGCTCAGGAGGTGGAATCGAACGAGAGATATGCTTTCGCGGCTAATAATGCCAAAAGCCAAGAAGAAAAAGAGCGTAGGCCGAATACAAAGACACAGGGCCGACAGCAAGATAGACATTCTGAGCCACAGACAAATGGCGCAAAAAACCCACATTTCAACAAACAGCAGAAGCAACAGGGTCAGTCCGATCACCGAAGTGGTCGGCAGCAAACAATAATGGTGGACAGGAACCCATGGAGGTAGATCCTTCATTTTCAAGGATCCTTCAACCCACACAGGGATTACAAAAAAAGCAACAAAGGGTGAATCATGTAACGCAGGACGCGGAACAAGGATCCCAAATGTATGCTAATGCCGCCTCTAGCGCAGAGGCAAATTGAGGATGACGTGAGGGCTAGCTATGATTCAGATGCTGTTAATTTTTTAGGGGTAGATCCCTGTTACCCGTCATCGAGCGCAGAGTAGCAGGGGCCGATATGAAATTCCTCATAGACACGGGCGCGTCTAAAAACTTTATCAGACCACATGAAGGGTTAAAAGGCGTCCGACCAGTAGATTGTCCATTCATAATCCACTCGATTCATGGTACAAAGAATCACGCAAAAATGTTTTGTCTCAATGTTCAACATAAAGGCAACATTTTTTCTTTTATCGGACCTGTCAACTTTTGATTGAATAATAGGCCTCGACCTGTTAACACAGGCAGGGGCATCGCTTTGCTTAGCGTCAGGTCAACTTAAATGGGGTTCAGAAATTGAACAAATTTCTATTCACGCATGCACTTATGTCAATTTTACTAACGTAGATTGCTCAGATGCACCTCCTTTAGAAAAGAACAAATTCCTGAAACTGCTAAAAGACAGGAAAAGGGCTGTTACGGGGCGAAGTGAAAATTGCTGTTGACTTAGTCCTACTGGGTCTCGCATTTTTTCTGTAAGCAGCCCTCGCCGCTTACACTGGAAGCGCACCGTTAGAATTAGTTTTTACTTGATAAGTCGATCGCACGCAACTGCACAAGCTGCATTTTTGTCGAGGTTCATTTTCGTTTTGTGCTTGCAGCTGAGCAGAAGTGAAAGAGAACAGAAGCGCGTGCGGAGCACGAATGTAAGTCTCATAATCATGTAAAATATAGGTTGTTAAATAATGAAAGAATAATAAAGATTTCAGCGTTCGAATTATATTATATCGTACCGCCTCGTACGAATCGAATTGAATCGAGTTGTATCTTTCGACGCTAGAAGTCCCTGCCGAATACGCGCCCCGGCACGAGTCTCGGTGCCAACATTCTGAAATATTCTCTGCAGCAGAGATTGTCCAAGGGATTCTCTGCTACGGCGGAGATTTCTGCGAAGCAAGCGACTTGCAAAGTCACAACCTTAGCTGCCTATAGAGAGACACGTGGTACAAGAGCTAGACTCACACTTAGCAGCCATAACCTCAAAGCGGATTGCATAGTATTGGTGTGGTGAGATGGCTGACGGTGATGAACAAGATGCAAGTGCGAGAAGGACGACAAGTAGTATTCAACCCAGTGGAACTGCAACGCTTGTAACGGCATGGTCAACGGGACAGGCTAACGGATCGCCTGTTCCTGCTGGAGTACAAGATAAAGTCGCCGGTGTAGAAAAAGGTAGCGGGTAGCAACACCAAGGTAGCAAAGAACTGAGAAAGTGGGAGCTCTTTTCGACCCTTTAGGATACCAGAACGTGATCTACAAGCAGAAACAGGTTGCTGCTAATTGGAGTGTACACCCCTGTTTGCCGTATCAAGCAAATACGGCGGTGTTTAACCAGGCTACGGAGCCCAGTACTGCCGCGTACATGGGCCACACAGGTCTGGGAGCGCTCAACAGATCGATTGAGCACGTGCCACGGCAGCAATTTGACAATGTGCATTGTAATAATGCGACGCCGTGGAATGGATCACTGACACCTGCGCAAATCAGCGCGCGACATGTCATCAGCAAAGACTTACCCATTTTTACAGGCAAACCAGAGGAATGGTTGATCTTTATCAGCAATTATGAGCAATCCACAGAGAGATGTGGATTCAGCAACGAGGAAAATCTCATGAGGCTTCAGAAGTGCATCAGAGGGCAAGCCCTGGATGCGGTGCGCGGAAAACCTATGATCCCAGCTACAGTGCCGTATGCTATAGGCACATTGCGAATGTTGTATGGCCGCTCTGAAATAGTACATGCTGCTCTGCAGCAAAAGCTCCGAGAGGAACCAGCAATAAAGTCGGACAACTTGAACACCGTTATCCGACTAGCCCTAGCTGTCCAAAACTACTGCGCAACGATAGCGGCCATTGGTATGCACGAATATCTTTACGATCCCGCGCTGCTGAACGAGCTTGTTGCTAAGATGCCCAGCAATATGAAATTGGATTGGGGCCGGCATCGAATGTCGAATGAAGGTAGCAGCTTGGCCACCTTTGATAACTGGCTGTTCAATGTGGCAATGTGCGCGACTATGGTCACGCCCTACAAGACACCACTGGCTGGTAACGAAAAGAAGAGCTCCACGAAAAGCACTAGAGAGCAAGTTTTTGTGCACAACACGGTAGATAGCCCTGAGGGTTCTCAGCAAGAACGTTCACAACAGAACAGGAGAGGGTTTCATGTGCGAAGTGCGCCGGTAACCACCGTCTATCAGATTGCGACGAGTTCAGATCAATGGGTACAAATCAGCGCTGGGAACTTGTTAAGGAAAAGAGGATCTGTTTTTGCTGCTTTCTACGTCATCGTGCACAACAGTGTAAATCAAAGAAGAAGTGTCATGTAGATGGTTGCGAGTCAACGCACCATGTGCTGCTACATACGCCTACCATGAGTGGTAATAAACTCGAGCACACGGGCAAAGGTAGCAACTGCCGGATTAAGGCAAGTGAGTCTGCCGTTATGTTTCACGGCAGCTCCGCAAGTAAGACACTGTTTCGATATGTTCCAATCATGCTCTTTAGTAAATCAAAAAGCGTGCGCGCATATGCTTTAGTGGATGAAGGAGCTGAGTGTACGTTAATAGAAAGAGCGCTTGCAGACGAGCTGGTATTAGATGGTCCTGCGACCCAGCTGTGTCTTAAATGGACAGTGGACATAACCAAGAATGAACCTGAGTCGATGTCCGTGGCTGTGAGCATTTCAGCTCCAGAACAAAACGCAATACAGTATGCCTAAAAAAACGTGCGAACAATAGCGAACTTGGACTTACCAGAGCAAAGTATCGGGCCACAGTTGCTCAAGTCTCGGAAGCACTTATCTACGCTTCCTATTCTGCCGTATAACAACGTCAAGGCTCAGCTTATCATTGGTTTAGACAATATCAAAATAACTTCACCCTTGGAGATACGAGAAGGTGAAAACGACGACGTCATAGCAGCGCGAAGCAGACTAGGATGGGCCGTATATGGCCGCCCCATTGTGGGAGACACCACCACGCCTCGGCTGCTACATATTTGCCAGTGCAGTGGGCGCGTGGGATGGATGAAGCTCTGAAGAGCTATTTTTCAATTGAGTCACTAGGTGTGAGCGTTTCCTCACATCCGCTGAGATCCAAAAGGACGAACGCTCGATGCAGATTATGGAGGCGACAACAACCTATCTGGAAGACGAAAAGCGCTGGTAGACCGGACTGTTATGGAGGTTCGATCGCATGCACCTGCCAGACTCTTATCAGATGGCTGTTAAGCGCCTGAAATGTTTAGAGGCAAAGATGTCAAAAGACCCACCACTGAAAAAGTTCATGATGAACACGATGCACGATTACAAACAGAAGGGATATATCCGCCGGTTGAAGGATAGTGAGTTAGTAGCTAACACTACATCGTGGTTTCTTCTTATTTTTACAGTCACCAATCCGAATAAGAAAAAGACTCGCCTGGCTTGGGATGCGGCTGCCAAAGTAAGTGGCATGTCGCTGAACGATTGTTTGTTGAAAGGTCCAGATACACTAGCATCTTTGATGGGGGTGCTAATACGCTTCCGAGAGCGTCCTATCGCAGTATCCGGCGACATAAGGGAAATGTTTCATCAAGTCAAGGTGTGCCAAGAAGACCAACCGGCACAGAAGTTTCTCTGGCGTGATGGAGATTCGTCACGCTTCCCCGAAATATACGTTATGCAAGTCATGACGTTTGGAGCATCCTGCTCGCCAGCTCTAGCAAATTACGTCAAGAATCGCAATGCCGAGCGGTTTGTAGCGGACCATCCGGATGCCGTAAAGGCGATTTGCGAAAACACATTTGTCGACGACTGGCTGCAGTCGGTGGATACTGCAGCTGAAATGATACCGTTAGCTGAGACAGTAAAAAGGATTCATGTTAGTAGCGGCTTCGAGATGCGCCGCTGGACATCAAATTCGAAGCAAGTTATACAGGCGCTGGAAGACGACTGTGAGGAGTTGGACAAGCGTATCAGCGCTCAGGATGAAGCGCAAGAGTAGGTCTTAGGCCTGTGGTGGCTACCTGGACAAGATCTGTTGACGTTTGTGATGACGCCGAACTTGCTCGCGAAGGCATCTAAGGAGCGCCCAACTAAAAGGCGTGTTCTGAGTGTGATCATGTCTATTTTCGACCCGCTCGGGCTGCTAGGATTCTTTAATATACGCGCTAAGATCATCCTTCAGAACATATGGCGATCCAATATCGGATAGGATGACGACTTCACCAACGAAGACGAAGCCGATTGGCAACACTGGCTTGATCTACTTTCAAATTTGAATGCCGTCCGCATTCCACGGTGCCAGAAGTGGGTGAGTCGAGCCCAGGCTGTGCAGATGCATATATTCGTTGACGCCAATATGAATGCTTACGCCGCAGTTGTATTTTTGCGGGCTGAACTTGATGGCCAAGTACATTGCAGTTTGGTCGCCTCGAAAACGAGAGTAGCACCGTGTCCATACCTCGAATGGAACTGATGGCCGCGGTCTTAGGTCTGAGACTGGCCAAATGTATCCAAAAGGAAATGTCGGTACGAATACATACACGAACATTCTGGACAGATTCAAAGGATGTGCTCTACTGGATCCGTTCCGATGCTCGAAAGTTCCAGCAATTCATAGCGCTTCGGATAGGAGAGATTTTTGAAGAATCAGATGTGGACAACAAAACGCCTGAAATTCATGGCTCAACCAGGTGGTTCAATGGACCACCATTTTTGTATCTAGAAGAATCGCAGTGGCCACAATCGGAAATAGGCCCTGCATTAAACATGTTGTACCATGGTGAAGAACAACCCAATCACACGTCGTCCTGGAGATGTATTCTGCCGGATCTGCAGCGTTTCAGCAAGCTAGGCAAATTGAGAGCCGTACAGCTATGCGTACTGGATTTCCTACGGAATATTACTAAGAAGATCAGATTGGACGGAGGACTGGATCTGCAGAAGACGCTGCTCCTTAAAACAAGCAATGAAATGGATGTGATTTTTATCCGAATTTGTCAAAAAAAAGGAGATTTATAGTGAGATCACCTGCTTAAGGTCGGGGCGCCGCTTAACCGATCGCAAAAGCTTGCTGTTTACGTGCCCCCCTTATGTGGATGACTTGGGCATTCTACGTATTAAAGGACGGATAGACAATATAGAAGGAGTCGAAGTCGGCGTAAAACGCCCGATAATTCTGCCAAGACGACATAAATTGACGTATCTGCGGGTTGAGTTTTATCACCGCAGATATCATTACCTACACAACGAAATCGTCGTAAATGAACTGCGGCAGCGGTAGTGGGTTTGTGGCTTACGAGCTTTGGTGAGAGAAGTTTCCAATACCTGCCCAGCGTGCCGCATACGACGCGCCCGCCCAAAGCCGCCAGGGATGGGCGACCTGCCAATCGAACGATTATCGCCCTATACTCCACCGTTCACATATACTGGAGTGGATTACTTCGGCCCCACGACATTGTCGTTGGACGGCGTCGTGATAAGCGCTGGGGCGTGATATTTATATGCCTCACGGTGCGCGCCGTTCACCTGGATATAGCTACGTCGCTCTCAACTGACTCATACTTATGCGTTCTGAAGTCGTTCGTGGCCAGACGCGGCTGCCCCCGTCGCATGCTGTCGGACAATGGCAAAAATTTCAGAGGCGCTAGCAGAGTATTAAAAGATGAAATTGAACGTATATCGCCGGCTCTGATCGAGCGACAGTACCCAGAACTCGAGTTTACCTTTATCCCGCCAGGATCACCCCACATGGGAGGATCGTGGGAACGAATGGTGCGCTCTACAAAGTCAATACTGGGTTACGAGAGGAGGTGCTACGAGCAGCATTGGCTGACGTAGAAAGCGTGCTCAACTCAAGGCCACTCACTTATGTTCCCTTGGAGACATCTGAGTCCGAAACCCTGACTCCAAATCATTTTCTTTTAGGTCATTCAGCTAGCTTGGCACGAGGCTTCCGAGTCGCCAGTCAATTGGCTGACCAATTTTGGAAGAGATGGTTGCGCGAGTATCTGCCTACACTCACCAGACGTACTAAGTGGTTTCAACCGCCACTCGAACCAATATCAGTCGACGACATCGTCATAATAGTGGACGACGGTGCCAAGCGAAACTGTTGGACAAGAGGAGTGGTCGTAGACGTGCACCGTTCAAAGGATGGCCAGGTCCGAAGTGCCGTGGTGCGAACCGCCGATGGAATTATTACTCACCCCGCCGTCAAGCTAGCTAAGCTTGATATTAAAGTTGGTAACACACTGCACGGACGTTCGTGAATTACGGGGTGGGGAATGTTACGGGGCGAAGTGAAAATAGCTGTTGACTAAGTCCTACTGGGTCTCGCATTTTTTCTGTAAGCAGCCCTCGCCGCTTACACTGGAAGCGCACCGTTAGAATTAGTTTTTACATGATAAGTCGATCGCACGCAGCTGCACAAGCTGCATTTTTGTCGAGGTTCATTTTCGTTTTGTGCTTGCAACTGAGCAGAAGTGAAAGAGAACAGAAGCGCGTGCGGAGCACGAATGTAAGTCTCATAATCATGTAAAATATAGGTTGTTAAATAATGAAAGAATAATAAAGATTTCAGCGTTCGAATTATATTATATCGTACCGCCTCGTACGAATCGAATTGAATCGAGTTGTATCTTTCGACGCTAGAAGTCCCTGCCGAATACGCGCCCCGGCACGAGTCTCGGTGCCAACAAGGGCCTTTGCAGACCCCAATGAGGCCTTACCATCCAATACATCGGTGGTGGCTACCATAAGAATAAATGAGGAACCCATTAATGCAAAGCTTTACCCATATCCTTTGGGGGCAGCGGACTTCGTCAATAAAGAGATTCAAAACCTGCTGAAAAATGACATTATACAGAAATCAGTATCTCCCTACAATAATCCTATTTGGGTTGTGGATAAAAAAGGTACAGATAAGGCGGGTAATCGAATCATGCGATTAGTCATGGACTTTCGCAAACTTAACGAAAGAACGATACCCGAAAAATATCCCATGCCAAATATCTCTCGGGAAGTCGCTGACCATTCCCAGCTATGAGCAGGGGCATAGCTAGCCGGACAGGCTGAAAAATTTTCCCCCACCGTGTCGGTGATTTCCCATTACTTTTCTCTTTGTCCTATCCACTTAACACTCTTTATCTAACTTACATTGCTCTACTTTATTAACAATTTTCTTACTTTCTTTTTTCCTATTTATTGTATTTTCTTTATTAATATAGCAAATTAAGATTATTTTTAATTTCACTTGAGATCACTTTTTTCCTACTTACAACCTTCTGCTTAGATGTAGGCTCTAATAGCGTCACTGACAAAATTAGCTGTGAAAAGGGGCACAGCTGGCCGGACTGGCAAATAAAACACCTCCATCGGTCGGTGATGCTATTTAGAAAATTGTATCCTTTAACTAGGCTTTTAGCATATAATTATATTGTACAATTTTTTGAATAATGAGGAAGACACTCGTTTTGTCGACCATTAATAAATAAATAAATAAAGAAATAAATCTCAATGATATTGGGAAACTTGGGATAAGCAAAATTTTTGTCGACCTTGGACCTCAAGTCTGGCTACCATCAAATCATGCTCACAGAACGCGATCGTGAGAAAACTTCCTTCTCAGTAAATGGGGGAAGTATGAGTTTCGAATACTCCCGTTCGGTCTGAAAAATGTAGCCAGCATCTTTCAGAGGACCATTGACGATATCTTGCGAGAGCAGATCGGCAAATTTTGCGATGTCTACGTGGATGACGTGATTATCTTCTCTGAAGATGAAGAGTCACATGTCAAACACGTAGACTGGATCCTAAATAGCTTATTTCGGGCCTATTTCGAAAATTCTAAACGGGGAAAATGGAACAGTCAGTAGGCATAGATCGCGAAACATTCAGGTGCAGTTCTCCGAAACGCAACAACGTGCGTTTCAAAAGCTATGTAATATTTTGGCATCAGAAGATGTCATGCTGAGGTATCCCGACTATAAAAAGCATTTGATTTAACAACCGATTCTTCGGCCTATGGCATAGGCGCAGTTCCTTTCCAAGAGGGGCGTCCGATTACAATGATTTCACGAACATTGAAACACACAGAAGACAATGATGCTACCAACGAGAAGGAACTATTGGCCATTATATGGGCGCTTGCCAAGTTGCGACATTACCTGTATGGGATCGAGGACATAAACATTTTCACTGATCGCCAGCCGTTAACCTTCGCAGTATCGGAGTCAAACCCTAATGCGAAGATTAAACGATGGAAAGTACGCATCGATGAGTCGAATGCGCGGATTTTCTACAAACCTGGCAAAGAAAACCTGGTTGCAGACGCATTGTCCAGACAACAACCCAATGTTGTAGAAGGACAACGATTCACAGTGAAGTTTCTTTGACTCACATCATTGAAACAACAGATAAGCCTCTGAATTGCTTTCAAAGTCAGATAGTATTGGATGAGGCACGCTTCTCTTTGAAGCGCAGTTTTATACTGTTTGGGAACAAGAGGCGACACTCGATAAGCTTTACATGCAAGGAGTCTGTCATACTGAGAGGTGTAAACGCTTTTCACCTCGACTTGCACACTCTCGCGATGATACTGGGGTTGACATATTCGGGGTTGGGGAAAGAAGAAAAATCATCACAGCTGATCACAATAGGGCTCACAGATCTGCTCAAGAGAACTTGAAACAGGCTCTCCAAATACTACTTTCCGAAAATGGACAAACTAGCGAACGAAATTGTGCAAAACTGCAAAACGTGCGCTAAAGCCAAATACGATAGACACCCTAGAAAACAAGAGTTGGATGAAACACCAATCCCGTCGCATGTTGAAGAGATGCTACACATAGACTTCTTCTTGACTGACAAAAAATTGTTTCTTACTTGCATCGACAAGTTTTCAAAATTCGCTGTCGCACAGCCTATCTCTTCAAGGACCATTGAGGACCTGAAGCCAACAGTGCTTTAGCTCTTGAACTTTTTTCCAAAAGCGAAATCGATATACTGTGACAATGAACCAGCATTGAATTCACAGACGATTTTAACCATGCTGTACAATAATTTTGGAGTGAGTATGTCAAACGCGCCACCCTTGCATAGTGTGTCGAATGGACAAGTAGAGCGCTTTCATAGCACGTTGTTAGAGCTTACCAGATGTTTAAAAATCGACAAGAACATAAGCGACACCGTTGAGGTAATTTTACTGGCAACTGCTGAGTACAACCAGTCAGTCCACTCGGTCATTAACAAAAGACCAGTTGACGTTGTTCAAGCACATCCGGCTGAGCCTTAACAAGAAATACAACGCAAAATCAAAGATGCACAGATCGCGCTCAGAACTAAAGAGAACGCCTCCCGGCAGAATAGAGTCTTTGAGGTCGGTGAAAAGGTTTTAGTCAAGTCCAACCGAAGGCTTGGAAATAAACTCACGCCATTGTGCGAGGAAAGAACTGTACAAGCGGACCTGGGGTCCACGGTCCTCATTAATGGGAGGATGGTCCAAAAGGATAATTTGAAATAATTCCAGTAAACGAGTCCTTGCACATATTTTTATTCTTTTATAAGCCACTTGGCGCATTTCTTATTTAATATAAGTTTCATTACATTTTATATTAAGTCGCTTATTGGTGGTAGGATATGGCTTTTTAAACTAAAAATAGCTGAAAACGAACACTTCACTTCGCAGGTTTGGATTTGTCCTTCTCTTCTTCCTATCCTTGACTTTGGCACGCATCACGGACTACTCTCAGTCCAAATACATTCCCATTGTTGATGGCCCTGTCCTAGTATGGGAAGAATACGCCTACGTTAAACATTCAGCGAATCTCTCAGAATACATGCGTAGAGTAGAAGAAACTGTCAAATTAAATGACATGTTCCCACAGTCGCAAATGAAAATGCTTCTGAGCGTGGATGCAGATCACCTCCGAGATTTGCTAGAGGCGTTGGGCGCGCATCGCACAGTGGCCAGGAGCTAAGACTTCTAAGGTTCCATGTTGAAGGTTGTGGCAGGCACACCGGATGCCGGCGATTTAGAAAAAACTTTGTTCATTGAGACACAATTAATTAATTAATTAATTAATTCAAACAACAAGCAAATATAAATTAACACAAGAATCCAGGTACAAATTAATCAACTTACTTCTACAGTCAATCAAATTCTCGAAACAACTAAAGACACTCAAGCCGATACTGGCCATTTATATGAGACATTACTAGCCAGGAATCGAATGTTAATGATGGAGTTGCAAAATCTAATGCTGGCAACACCTCTTGCAAAGGTTAACATTGTTAGCCCAAACATTCTCGATCATTCAGATTGGCATCAGTTTGGCTGGAGGAACCCACTAATACTCCCATAGGGGATCTTATGTCCGTTGCATCTCTGAAAGTTTTACAGTCCTTTAACATCGTTTATTTTATTATTAAATTTCCGAAAATTAAATTTGCTAGCAAAAAGGTCACGATTTTCCCGGTCACACATGAGAATTTCATACAACGCATAATGAATAACGTCCTGGCAGATTGCGATGGGGAAACGCATGCTCTCGAAAATTGCACCGCCTCTCCGGGGGCCACATTTTGTCATCTAGCATCCGGGAGTTCATGCGCCAGAGAGCTCCACGCAGGCGGGATAGCGAATTGCGAAATCCAACCAAGAAATTTAGACGCTATCACTTTCGTAGATGACGGAATCCTCATCGTAAATGACAGGCCAGCGAAAGTGGACAAGTGGACAACAGCACCGAAATCTGGGTTCCTGGCACACACCTCATCACCTTCATCGACCGCGCTGCGGTGAACGGAACTTTATTCATTAATCATAACAACGTGCAGAATAAGGTCCCCGGTACTGCTAACATCCCCTTACTAAATATCACGGCCAGCCGGTACATCCTCAGTCTTCCGTACCTTCACCGACTGAGTGTAAGTAACCTGGAGGAGATCCAGAAATTCAAAGAGGACCTCGGTAGCAAAGCCGTATACCAGATAATATGCATCGTGGGAGTGGTATGCGTTCTGCTCATTGGCATCGGTCTTCCGTTTTGGCGAATCACCAGCGCCAGAAAGTCTGCGCTACAGTTAAGAGAAGTGATCGCCGAGGGCGGCCTTGGTCTTAAAGGGGGAGTAGTTAAGCGGAGTCAACAAACGGTTGGCCAGAATATGACTCCGGCCACAATTGCTGAATAAGCATTGGGACGGATGTCGTTGCATAGCCGGCAGACACAGCATATTTGCGTGGCGGCTATGAACGAAGAAATAATTTAAGAATCATATTCTGTTAGCTTTAAGCCCTAAGAATTGTATCGCATCTTTTTAGTTCTGAATGGCCTCTGTGAGTGACACAAGCAAAAATATATTCTACTCCGGCAGTTGACCGTTATCATTAAACAGTTGATCTCTTATTGCTGAGCCACAATGCCAGTATTGGAACACTGAATAACACTAATTTACACACGTGGTGGAATGTTTTCATTGTGAAATTAGTCTAGAAACAAATCTCGTTGCTGCAACACGATGTCACGCCCAAGGAAGCGCTTGGTTCACAAGGTAGTCGCGGATGCTCCCGAAAATGAAGACATTTCACCGACAAATATAATGTTTTGTATTTGGCAACCTTTCCATTTACTAATTTTTTGTTTGACTGGCTCGAGGTGCGAGGTTTTTATTCAAGAAAAGATCAGAATGCAATTTGTTTTGAATATAACCAATATATTTCGCCTGCTCTTCGTCAACCGTCTTCAATGAACTAACACAAAAATAAAAAAACAATTAACATTAATATACATTAAATAAAATTAAATTTTTCAATAGTCTCTGGACGAATACTTAACCTCAACCCTTTCAACCAAAAAATAAAACATAAAACAGCTGGTGACCACAGATGACTCCAATGAGTTTGTTGAGAGCGAGAAAAATGCAGAAAACAAAAAAATAACACTGAAGAAAGGTCAAGAAACGAAACACACATGCTACGAAATAAACGAAACCTCGACTTAGCGGACAATAAGACTCAGAAAGAATGGGCTGTTAACAAATCGAAAACAGCATTCCCGCCTAACGTACAAACTTGCAGTTAAAAAATTCAAAATGAAGTTTAACCAAAATACAAGGGATCGATTAATACTGCACACAGCGGAGCAGGCACGTAAATTCTTACAACTTAATAACAACATTAAAATATTACCTTCTGACAAAAACAGTAGCAATGGATAACGACGACTACAAAAATAAAATGACAAATATTTTAGATGACTTTTGTGCGTATAAAACACTAAGCCAGGATCCGACATCAAGATTACAGACATTCTTTTTCTAACAGCCTTGTGACAAAATTATTTAAGATGGGACATATTGCAAAGAACGAAAGAAATAAGATGATTACTACCACATCGTGACACATCACAACACCTCTAAGACCAATACGTTCCTCTATCGGTTCCCCATCATATATTCTATACAAATATACTACAAAAATATTAAGAAACTTGACAACGACTCTAAATATAACATTAAGAATTCGTTAGAGTTCAGAGACAGAGTCAACAGGAAAAATATATTAGTATCTTTTGATGTAGTGTCCCTGTTTCCCAGCATACCAATAGAACTTGTACTGGACACAATAAGACGGAAATTGAAAGGGAACAGGTACTTTAAATATAGAGACAGAATTTACATACAATTTAGAGGAATGCCAATGGGATCACCGGCTTCTCCAGTAATAGCTGACATCATAATAGAAGAATTTTTCGACAATATAACTGATAAATTGACCACAAAACCAAAAGTATACACAAGGCTGGGTACAATACGAGAATTGCACGACGCAAACTACTCATTTAGAGTATTAACTAATCAAAGAGATTGACGTCTGCCGAAAAGTTAAAATCGAAGGCTAACTTACTGGAACGATGTACTATTCTCCGACAAAAGTCAGGTTAATATTTTTCGCTCGTAAGACCGAATTAAAGTATGGGGAAAACCCAATACGCCACACAATCAAATGAGTGGTTTGCGCCTTGCAATTCTCGCATTGTACCCAGCCTCGTGTAATACCCTCTGTAAAGTTTTGGAGCGAATTCCTTTCCCACTCTATTCTTTAACCTCTGATACTATTTGGATGATACGATTTTTGGGTTTTTCTAGACCTTACGTATTATTTTGACGCAATGATGACCCATAACCTTTCGTGGGCGGCCGGTGCGTTCAGCATTTTCTACCATAAGCCGTCCAAATATCTACGGGTTAAGCTGCAAATAGTTAATTGACTTCTGTCCTATAGCTCGCCAAGTTCTTTATAGGATCTGCCACCTGCTCAACGGTGGTTTCACACATCTTATAGGCCCATTTTTGCAAAAGAATTTATAAATTTATCCTTAAACAATTTTTTCTAATAATTTTTTTGTTATTTTCAAAAAACGGTGCTTACAGATTTGCATTTTGGCATAGAAAAGTGTGTCCATATTAAACATAACATTAATATAACAACGTTATATTGAAAACTGCCAATACTTTTGTCCCTATAAAATTACGGGTGCTTGCAATTAAATAATTATTAAAAATTAACTATGCCCCCAATGCTTAAAACACATAATTGGATTGCATGCACAAATAGCTAATAATCGCATAAAAGATACAAAATTATTGAATATTGGACGGTATATTGAAAAAAATCGACAATAAAACTAGATGCCAATACTTTTGTCCGTGACTGTAGAGAAAGACGGGAAAACAGAGTGGCCAACTCGCACAAAATTAAGTGGTATATGAGAACCATAGCCTCTGGACGAATACTAAACTTCAACTCAAACCACCCAAGAAGTATGATTATATATACAGCACTAAGTTGTATGAGAAGAATGAAAAAAATATCTGACGCAATATACCATTAAGAAATTGAACACGAAATTAAAAAACTATTGGCCATAAATGACTACCCGAAAAATATAATTAGAACATTATTTAATAGACAACATATCAGAACACAAGCCAACAGAATCTCCAAAAATATCCAAATCTCAAACATATATACCAAGATAACAGACACAAAATAAAAGTAGCCCACAGACCCGCAAATATGTTACAAACATTTTTTAATAATACAAAGGCGAAAATACCAAGTTTTGAGCGACGTCATGTACAAAATACCATGTGGCGGGGCTTTAACAATATTTGCTAAACTAAAAAACGGACACCGAAAACTGCGTTTACTTAGACCGACAACTATTGAATTGTCAAATAGATTCAAACTCAGCGTCGAAACGCGCAGACGTGTAATACTATGTATACTTTTTAAATTGTGTAAGTAATTGTTTTAATTTTATTTAATGTATCTCTATCTTAGAAGTTTTTTGTTTTGTGTAAGTGCCCTGAAGACGGTTGAAATATATTGGTTAAATTCAAGAAAGATTGCTTTTTCATTTTGTCAGTCGAACAAGGAAGTATATATATCAAGTATATATATTTAAGGCAATCTCCACCACCCGGCTACGACCATATAATAATGAATCAAATTAATAAACCAATTTGTATTGCCCACCCATTTTAATGTAATTGAGTTTTTGAGAATACACGAATATTTTATAGTACCATAGGAGCTATTGCTAAAAATTTCATCAAGTTCGGTTACGAAACACAGAAGTTATTAAATAAAACGTGTTTTGTTGGCTATGTATATACTTTTGATCAGCATCAATAGCTGAATTGATATAGCCATGCCCGTCTGACTGCCTGTCTAGCCCTCCGCCCGTCTGTCAGTATGTATTAACGCAAGGATCTCAAAATTTATAAGAGCTAGAGACTTTAAAATAATTTAATTTTTCTAAATTTATTTAACGTGCGTCCCCCTAGTGCCCGCGCAGTACGAGTTTATTTCCTATAGTCGATAACTTGGCCCGTTTCCAAGCAATCGATACAAGATGATATCGAAATTGTGTATTGTGAACCAGCCCTTTAGGTTTTTTTTAGCTAGATTCACCAAAGGTGACATGTAGCTCCTAGAATATATATATAATTAAGTTTTTCACGTTAAGTTACTATAAAAAAATATATTTCAATTTATTTCACTTAACGGCTACTTTTGTTGAGTACATTCAGATTTGCTTCCCGAATATGAACTGATTTATCTAACTGTTGCGGTCGCTTAGCAAACATCGCTTTGAGAGAGTTTGAGTCAAAATTGAGTGAAGTTTGAGCTGCGTCAGCAATTATTCGTGGGATAGTGCTCTGATGGGAACATTGACAGTGGCGTGATATTTAGGGTGAATTGTTTATGTCTACCAAAGGGGGACAGTTTGATCTTGACCAATGTAGATGTTATCACCAGGCTCTTTGTTTACAATATTAGAAATGTTTATACTTGTGCTTATGCTGATGTGCTAAGTTATGTTAAAGGGTGGGTGCGACTATGGATATGTCACTCCCCCAACCATTAGAAAAGTGCCTGTCCTCAGGTGTTTAAGTTTGGATATAGTGTAACATTTTCTTCTTTTAGAATTGGTGTATCTCCTATTATTGTAGGTGTTTCTTCTACTTTGGGTTTTTTATATGTGAACAATTAAAGATTTTTATTATATTGTTTCCTTCTATTGTTATTTCGTATTTATACAATTATGATTTAATATAGTTTTTTGGTAAATTCCAAATTAAAATTATACTTGATTCTACGTAGTTGATTTGAAAATTTTGCAAAATTTTAGTATAACTACATGCTGATGTTATTTGGTTTAAAATTCCTGTCAAACATTCATTATTAATTAATTTTTCTGTTTCTTTGCTATAAACTTTTTTGTCTTGGGGTAAAATATTTTTCATGAGCTATTTCTGTCAAAATGTTATTATTATCATCCGGGTATGGAATTATTTCGAATACCGGGCTTTTTATTATTTCTCGAGGAATATGGGATATTATCAGTATTTCGTTTGTATCTGATTTAAACCAATTGGAAGTTTTTGTATTCAACAATTTCTCAGAATTAACATGCAACAAATAGTCATGTTTTAGTAATTTTGGGTTGAAAATGCCTAATCTTGTGAGCTGCATTCCCATCTCAATGTCTTCTATATATTCTGTAAAGTGTTGAGAGTTAAATATAAGAATATCTAATTTCTTTCCTTTTTGTTTCTCTTGATCTAGTTCGTTCATGATTTCTATTCCTTTTTTTATAGCTTCTCTTATGTGATTTAATTCGTTAACCTGAACGCTGTTTTCTGCTAAGTTGCTTATTTTTTGTTCAATTTCTGTTTTGTCTTCTTGATCTAATGTTCCAAATAAGTATTTATATACTGTTCCTACTATGTTAACTAAACCTCTTTTGCGTTTGGCTATTTTTAAGCCGTTTATTTCTCTGTTTAATTTTTCTACTAGGTATTCGATTTGTATTAGGTTATTAAATTCTTTACTTTGTTCAATTAAATTGTTAAAAGTTTCTTCGGTTTTTGTTATATTAACCGTTAAACAGTGGAATTCGTAATCTGTCGGAATGTCTATGGTTCCTGTTTCAAATATGAGATAGCCGTTATGGACTTTAATAGGATTAATTTCAATGCTTTGTGCATTTATATGGTTTACAGTTATTGATAGTAATATTATAATAATTAGTTTAAGCTGGTGCTTGTATATTTTGATTGCTGTCTGTTGTTGACCTGTAATTGTTATATTAGTCTTCTTTTTCTTTTTAAATTTGGTTTTGTAATGTGTTATTTTCCTGCCTCTGTTTGTTTCCTCAAAATGTTTGTCGTCGATTTGTCTTAGTTCTCTTGTTTTTTTGAATGGGGTTGTCGTCTTTGATTTAACTAATGGTGAATGTTTGCATCTAGTGTCAATTTCATAATTTGTTCAGCTTTTGTTGAGGCTATTTATTAGTTTTTTTTTTTAGCTTGAGTGTCATACTCTGGTGTATATGAATATGTCCGCTGGTGTTCTGTTAGTCGTTTTGTGCTTTGTTTTATGATTGTACGTGTAGAGTATAGTTTCAAATTTTGTAAGTTTATTTTCGACGTCTGAGTCGCTGTTAATGATTCTTAATTTTTCGTTAACTGTCTTATGAAATCGTTCTACGTAGGATATACCATTTTTACTAGTGGTTATATTAATATTTACTGCTTCTGATTTAAGCCATAATTGTAAAGCTGTGCACATAAAAGTAGAGTCTTTGTCTGCTTTTATTTCGATGGGTTTACCAATTTGGTTGAACACTTGTAATATAGCTCGTTTGGTTTCTAGCCAGTCTCTACTTTTTATTTCTATTAATGATGCAAATTTTGAATAGATATCAATGCAAGATAAAAATTGTTTATCTCCTACTATGTAAAAATCCATTACATATTTTTCTCGGATATTAGCGATTTCCGGAGTTATTTCGAAAGTTAATTTTGTATCTCTGTGTTCTGTTTTTGCGATGTTGCAAATATCACATTCATTTATTAGATTTTGAATTAAATTTTGATAATCTGGGAAATAGTGGGATTCTTTGAACCAATTGATAGTTTTTTAAATTCCTGGATGTAATAATTCTTTGTGCTGTTTTAATATAAGTTCTTTGAATTCTGCGTATGTTTGAAGGTCTACTAATTTTTTATAAGTGTTCATTGCCTTTGTTGAATTATTCGGACTTATTATTTCTAAGTAGGCTTCTTGAAAAATTGGAAAATCTGCTTCGTTGTGGAAGTATAGCACACTTTTGCACAAAGATAAGTTTTCTTTTATTATTTCTTTGGCATGCGTATTAGTCATGTCTTTGTACGTAATTTTTATGTTGGTTTTGTGAAAGTAATTCGTAACTTTTGTTTCGTTCTCAGTTCCTTTTTCAAATTCTATTTGTCGATTATAATAATTAAGTGGTCTTTCTGTGATTTGTAAATGGTTACTGTTGTCTTCTTGAGCACTATGTATTGTTGCTCTTGTGCTAATTGTATCTTCGCCTAAGAAGTTTTCGTTTAATTGAATTCTGGACAGAGCATCTGCCACATAATTTTCTTTTCCTGGGACGTATTTAATTTGGAAATCAAACTCATTTAGCTTGATTTTCCATCCGTGTAATTTCATGTTAGGTTCTTTCATGTTATTTAACCAGACGAGTGGTCTGTGATCACTAAGGATTTGAAATTGTCGACCAAAGAGATATGACCTAAAGTATTTAGTGGCCCAAACGATTGCTAATAATTCTTTTTCAATCGTTGAATAATTTAACTCATGCTCGTTGAGAGTTCTACTTGCATAGCATATAGGCTTATGCTCTTGCGAAAGGACGGCCCCTATTGCCATATTACTCGCGTCTGTAGTTAATGAAAATGGTTTTTCGAAGTTAGGGTATATTAAAATTGCGTCGGTTGTTATGAGTACTTTTAACTTTTCAAACGCTATTTCGTAGTCTCTGTCTTTTATATTGATTTTTGCTCCCTTTTTTAATTTAATTTAATTCAAAACCATTAACAGGTTTTACTATATTAGCGAAATTTGGTATAAATTTCCTATAGAAACCACATAATCCTAGAAATGATTTAATTTCTTTTGGGGTTTTTGGAATTGGGAATTTGACAATTGCTTGTATCTTGTTGGGATTTGGTTTTATACCCTCAGTTGTGATGATGTGACCGAGAAATTCAGTTTCTTTTCTCATAAACTCGCATTTATCCAACTGTAGTTTTAAGTTAGCTTCTCTAAGCTTCTTAAAGACCTTTTGTAGCGACAAAATGTGTTCCTCCAATGAAGTGGAAAAAATAATAATGTCGTCTAAGTAGACCAGACAATCCTTAAAAATTAAATCTTCTAAGAGATTGTTCATACTAGGTTGGAACGTTGCAGGTGCATTCTTAAGACCAAATGGCATGCGAGTGTACTCATAGTGGCCATGTTTAGTCGAAAATGCGGTCTTCGGTATTGAACCAGGATCCATTTGGATTTAGTGGAAGCCTTTGGCTAGATCAATGGTTGTGAAATATTGACATTTTCCAAGTTTGTCTAATGTTTCTTCCATGATCGGGATAGGGTATTTATCATTAATAGTTAATTCATTGAGATTGCGGTAATCTATGACTAACCGGAACTTTTGCTTTCCAGATGCATCGTTTTTCTTTGGACCGATTATTACTGGTGAGCAGTAAGGGGATTTGGATTTACTTATGATATTTTGTTTTATCATATCGCTTATTTGTTTATTTACTTTCTCATCGTATATTTGAGGATATTTGTATGGACGCTTGTAAATTGGGTCCTCATGTTTTGTTAGAATTTTGTGTTTAATTGTACTAGTGAAAGTCAAAGTGTCACCTTCATGGTACTGGATAATACGAAATTCATGTAAAACTTTTTAATTTTTTCTTTTTCTTCTGAGTTTAGGTGCTCTAGCCTAAACTCATTGTTTTCGATTAATTCGTTATTAATAGCGAAGTTAAATGGTCTGTCCTCTGTTGAGGGTGGATCAAGGCATTCTTGTGCGGTCATGTCCTCTTCGACCTCTTCGTCATTATATCTAAAACAAAAGTTAAATTCTCCTAAGGTTACGGATCCTTGTGCATAGTCTATTTTTGCTTGACATGCTTCAAGGTATTCTCTCCCAATCAGAACATCATAATGCTCTGAGAAGTCGTGAATATAGAATTTTTGTTTGCTCGGACAAATTTTGCTTGCTCCTAATCGTATACTTTGTTTTAATTCAATAACACCCTTTATGGTGTGAACCTTTAATGTTTCGTTGTAAGCTGGAAAATTTAAGCGGTTTGTTTTCATTAGATTTATGGTTGAACCTGTGTCAATGACACATTTTAGAACTTCGTCATTCATAATCAATTTTATGAATGGATTTCTTCTGTTTGTTCCGAGGCTTGCTGATGAAAATTTTCGGATGTATCCATTTTCATCTGCCCACTGTTACTATCTCTTTGACATTTGGTCGGAGGGTTTGGAGTATTCAAGCGTGAATGGGACTGATTTTGATGGTTTAAAGGATTTTGGGATCTACCTTGACTTAATTTCTGTTGGAACTCGTGGTGAGCTTTCTGATTGTCTTCGGACTTATTGTACTGTCTATTTTGTACGTGATAACTCTGATTCGTGTTGGAATTACCACTTGAACTGGTGGTTGGGTTAGCATTTTGGTGATAATTTCCCATGTTCCTACGATTGTTATTTTGATTTCCCTGAACATTATTATTTTTAGGCTTTTCAGTAACGCTATTTTCATATAATCCCTCTCTTTGAGCTACTTGCTTTAGTTTTTGTGTCGACGTCATGTCGTATCTGGCTAACATCATGAAAAGCCTATCTGGTAAGTTTTTTGTAATAACATCTTTGATTGTGTTATTCATAGCATTTGTATAGTGTCGTATTGCTAGGTATATTTTCTAATGCTAACTTATTTAATATAACAAAAGATTTATTTTCGAGATCCTCGATGAACTTACGGAGGTTTCCTTGGTAATTCGTGTTGTATAAGAGTTCTTCAAATGGTGTCTGCACTTTGTATTCTTCAATCAATGCGTTTCTCAGCTCCTGCCAAGTGTTGGCTGCTGTCCTTTGTGAAATTCTCTGAGCATCTCCTGTGACTTGCAATTCGATGGCTCCGTATAAGATGCTGTGTTGTCTAACATCTCGGGTTGGATAAAGGTGTAGGATGTAATCGATCCTTTTAATGAAGGCGTTTAGATGATCCGTTGATCCGTCAAAGCTTGGCACCTGTCTAAGTTGTGAAAGGGTGTTGTTCTGATAATTCCATTCTTGGTGTAATACACTTATTTTTTCGTTAGATGATTTTCATTGTTCTAAATAGTTTTGAGTTTGTAGGTTTGAACTTTATTGTTCTTTGATTTTGCACTTTTATTTTAGATTATAGTTTGTGATGGATTATTGCTTAAATGTTTTATTTTTTTTTTTTGTGTGTGTGTCTTAAAAAGACCCAGTAATAACGTATTGCAAGGATCAAACGATACGCAAAGCCAGTCGTTATTAACTGTAGTAGCTTTATTGCCCAAAGGGTCAATGTTATTAGGCTACTAGTGACCCGAAGGTTCTTGTGCGGATACGTATTCGAAAAAATGTTTATTACACTCCGACAACACTTTCGGTCGCGATTGTGCGTTAGATCTGGGAATTAATTATCCTTTAGCGATCTTTACTTTTTCCCGACGTATCCTACCGACTGCGCCAATTAAGTTTTACACGTTAAGTAACTATAAAAAATTATATTTCAATTTATTATTTTCACTTAATGGCTACTTTTGTTGAGTACATTCAGATTTGCTTCCCGAATATGAACTGATTTATCTAACTGTTGCGGTCGCTTAGCAAACTTCGCTTTGAGAGAGTTTGAGTGAATTGTTTATGTCTACCAAAGGGGGACAGTTTGATCTTGACCAATGTAGATGCTATCACCAGGCTCTTTGTTAACAATATTAGAAATGTTTATACTTGTGCTTATGCTTATGTGCTAAGTTATGTTAAAGGGTGGGTGCGACTATGGATATGTAACTATATGTATATATATATATATAATATATATACACAGAATGTTATTAAAACTTTATTAAAAATACAACAAATTGGAACAGAACCTACAGAACCCTTCAAAATAAAATATATATAAATATAAATATATATATATATATATATATATATTTATATATATATATATATTTATATATATATATACTGTATATATATATATAAATATATATACACAGAATGTTATTAAAACTTTATCAAAAATACAACAAATTGGAACAGAACCTACAGAACCCATCAAAATAAAAAAAATATCTAACCACAATTATCAGAACGGCTCACTAAATCCGACCGCTACAAAAAAATAAGATATATAAGGAGCACACATACAAAAACTACAAAAATTGTTCAACATAACATAACAACATAACATAAGCCCTTCCCAGGGCTAAAGTACAGGGCCATGATGTTATATGCCACACCGTTATAACGTTGATCTTTAACGCCATATAAGGTATGCATATTGGTCATATTGGTCGATTAGTCTCCTGCATTCCTTGTCGAAGGTTTGGAAAAGACTGATTGTCGCCCGTCTTGCTAGGATCAAATGGCCATTCTGCCTGATGATCTATTTGGGTTCAGGGATGGGCATGGCGCTGTTGAACAAGTTCACACAGTGATTAACCATACTCTTAGGGCTTACGACGACAGGCCTTCGAACGAGTCTGAATAAATGGATTGCCCAGAAAATCAAAATGAGTCTCCCGCCCCCTTCTTTCTATTTTTGCGCTCTTACCAATGCGTAAGTTTGAAGTCAAAGTCAGGACAGTAATCTCTCCGCTTCGTAATATTAAGGCGGGTGTCCGTCAAGGCAGCGAACTGGGTCTTTTCCTCTACAATTTATACACGGCAGACATCCCCACTCCGGATAATCTACATGAGTTCGCTACCCCAGGCAAACACTTGATGGCCACATATGCTGATGACGTGCTTATATTTTACTCCACCCACTGTAAGTACGAAGTCACCGATGGGGCAAAGGAATACATCCACTTGCTTGAGAGCTGGGCTCGCAAATGGGACATCAAGTTCAATGCCTCAAAGTGCGTGGCTAGGCTTCAGCAGTCTGGATAGATGGCAGCCCCCTTAACCTTGGCATAAGCGCAAAGTATCTTGGAATCGTACATGAGAAAGGCTTAACTTCGGTCGACCATCGACGGCCTACTGAAGCAGTGCCGCCATAAAATGGCTGAGGCCAACTGGCTACTGAGCTCCAGAAGCCCATTGCCACTTCGCTGCAAACGGGCAGTTTACAATGTCGTGGTGGCGCCAACATGGAGATACGGTATCCAGATGTGGGGAATTGCCTCGCGTACAAATCGAAGACGGATTCAGACACTTCAAAGGATCCAGACACTGCAGTGACACTGTAACCGGGAAGCAAGAGATCTCGCTGGGAGGTATGTGGTCAGGTGGCTCAAGAGAAGATTCTTTAAGGACCTCCTCCAACTACAATACAGGAGACGGCCCCGACTACCTACGTGACGATGCGACCGTACTCAAAGAAGACGCCGTTGACGTTTGCCCACGATAAAGTCTGATGACCCAACCAGGCTTGGCGAAATACCACCTAAGTTAACTGTGTTGTAATTAGAATGAATGCCATATTTGATTCAATACAAAAAAACATATACAAAAATAAAACAAAAATAAAGTGACAAATGACTATGTCGAACAGTCTTCTGACAAAATTATTTAAGATAGGACCTATTTCAAGGAATAAAAGAAATAAGATGATTACTTCTACATCGGGACCTCCAAGAAGATATAGACGACCAAAAATTCACAAGAAAGGAATATCTCTGAGACCACAATGCTCCTCTATCGGTTCCCCATCAAATGAACTATACACATATATTACAAAATTATTAGGAAACTTGACAACTAATATAACATTAAGAATTCGTTAGAGTTCAAAGACAGAGTCAATAGGGAAGACGATATATTGGTATCTTTTGAAGTCGTCCCTGTTTCCCAGCATACCAATAGAACTTGTACTGTACACAAATTGAAAGGGAACAGGTATTTAAAATATGAACACAGAAAATACATTCTGTAAATGGGAATGGCAATGGGATCACCGGCCTCTGCATGTTACTGATAAATTGACTACAAAGCTAAAACTTCTAGCAAAATAAGTAGACATCCACTTTGTAACTGTAACGGACAAAACTGAAGTATAAAACATTCTAGTAGAGTTAAATTCTTTTCACAAGCACATCAAATTTACAGTGGAACTAGAGCAATTTCAAATCTTGTCAAATTTGCAAGGAACGGCCTGGCAGGCCTTCAATAGGCACACAAGTGCATAAATTGTTCTATTCAAAATATGTAAGTATGTGTGAGTAGCTAGTCGAAAATATTTTAAATACACACATGGTTACGCTTAGGTACCCTTACCAACGATAACGAGCTAAATTGCAAGAATTTCGCAACGACGTGGCAAACGCTTTCATTATTTCATATTACTCGTCCCTTCAAAAGGGAAGAAAGCCACCGACTTTTGAGAAAAATTGAATTTGTGGGCATTTTTGCTTATGCGGACAAATACACATACAGACAGTACATACAAAATTTGAACGAGCACTGATACTAAGCCAAAGCAGTTTCCTATAGTGCGAGGAAATGAAAAAAAAAACAACAAAGCCTTTCTATCACGCAAGTCATAGGTATTTCTTACTCTCTTGCTGTCTGAGCGCGTGAGCGTGTCTCGAACCCGAAGAAAAACGATCTGTCATGGTACCTCTGCTGGTGACTATGAATCCTAGGAAGCTAACGCTTTTCTAAAATATACTCGATATCTCGAATGAGACCCTAATGTTTGCCTCGTGCAATCTTTTAAGGACCCAGTCCACATATTAAATGTGGGACTCTTCATCTTCTGAGAAGATAATGCCATCGTCGTCAATTTGCGACACCACGCTATCGGCGGCTGTGGCATATGACTCTGACCCCCCTCACGCGCCCTGCACAACATGCTATACCCTTTGCTGCTTTCCCTAAGCACTTGTGCGATCAGATGGAGCTGATCTCCTGCTTTTATAAGCCGAGGCTTGTGACGGCTGTAGCATCCTCGATATGGAAGGGTCAACTTCCATGGGCACTTGTGCCGTAATTGTTGTTCTGTTGTCTGCCGCTCTTTTGATCGGCTTGGCTTTGCGTCCTGGCCCGCTCATTGTAGTGTGGGGTTTCTTGGCCATTTGACTGTGGCTTTTCTGCTGTTTATTCTGCACTTTGGTGTTTGGTCTACGCTCTTTTTCCTCCTCACTTCTAGCGTAGTAAGCCTCAAAAGCATATCTCTCATGGTAAGATTCAACCTTCTGGGATAGGGTAATAGTTAATTCATTGAGATTGCGGTAATCTATGACTAACCGGAACTTTTGCTTTCCAGATGCATCGTTTTTCTTTGGAACGATTATTACTGGTGAGCAGTAAGGGGATTTGGATTTATGTATGATATTTTGTTTTATCATATCGCTTATTTGTTTATTTACTTCCTCATCGTATATTTGAGAATATTTTTATGGACGCTTGTAAATTGGGTCCTCATGTTTTGTTAGAATTTTGTGTTTAATTGTACTAGTGAAAGTCAAAGTGATACCTTCATGGTACTGGATAATACGAAATTCATGTAAAACTTTTTAATTTTTTCTTTTTCTTCTGAGCTTAGGTGCTCTAGCCTAAACTCATTGTTTTCGATTAATTCGTTATTAATAGCGAAGTTAAATGGTCTGTCCTCTGTTGAGGGTGGATCAAGGCATTCTTGTGCGGTCATGTCCTCTTCGACCTCTTCGTCATTATATCTAAAATAAAAGTTAAATTCTCCTAAGGCTACGGATCCTTGTGCATAGTCTATTTTTGCTTGACATGCTTCAAGGTATTCTCTCCCAATCAGAACATCATAATGCTCTGACAAGTCGTGAATATAGAATTTTTGTTTGCTCGGACAAATTTTGCTTGCTCCTAATCGTATACTTTGTTTTAATTCAATAACACCCTTTATGGTGTGAACCTTTAATGTTTCGTTGTAAGCTGGAAAATTTAAGCGGTTTGTTTTCATTAGATTTATGGTTGAACCTGTGTCAATGACACATTTAAGAACTTCGTCATTCATAATCAATTTTATGAATGGATTTCTTCTGTTTGTTCCGAGGCTTGCTGATGAAAATTTTCGGATGTATCCATTTTCATCTGCCCACTGTTACTATCTCTTTGACATTTGGTCGGAGGGTTTGGCGTATTCAAACGTGAATGGGACTGATTTTGATGGTTTAAAGGACTTTGGGATCTACCTTGACTTAATTTCTGTTGGAACTCGTGGTGAGCTTTCTGATTGTCTTCGGACTTATTGTACTGTCTATTTTGTACGTGATAACTCTGATTCGTGTTGGAATTACCACTTGAACTGGTGGTTGGGTTAGCATTTTGGTGATAATTTCCCATGTTCCTACGATTGTTATTTTGATTTCCCTGAACATTATTATTTTTAGGCTTTTCAGTAACGCTATTTTCATATAATCCCTCTCTTTGAGCTACTTGCTTTAGTTTTTGTGTCGACGTCATGTCGTATCTGGCTAACATCATGAAAAGCCTATCTGGTAAGTTTTTTGTAATAACATCTTTGATTGTGTTATTCATAGCATTTGTATAAAGTGTCGTATTGCTAGGTATATTTTCTAATGCTAACTTATTTAATATAACAAAAGATTTATTTTCGAGATCCTCGATGAACTTACGGAGGTTTCCTTGGTAATTCGTGTTGTATAAGAGTTCTTCAAATGGTGTCTGCACTTTGTATTCTTCAATCAATGCGTTTCTCAGCTCCTGCCAAGTGTTGGCTGCTGTCCTTTGTGAAATTCTCTGAGCATCTCCTGTGACTTGCAATTCGATGGCTCCGTATAAGATGCTGTGTTGTCTAACATCTCGGGTTGGATAAAGGTGTAGGATGTAATCGATCCTTTTAATGAAGGCGTTTAGATGATCCGTTGATCCGTCAAAGCTTGGCACCTGTCTAAGTTGTGA
Source organism: Drosophila virilis (assembly GCF_030788295.1). Taxonomy (NCBI): domain Eukaryota; kingdom Metazoa; phylum Arthropoda; class Insecta; order Diptera; family Drosophilidae; genus Drosophila; species Drosophila virilis. The sequence continues at coordinate 1,118,088 of NW_027212837.1, read as the reverse complement.
AAGGGTGTTGTTCTGATAATTCCATTCTTGGTGTAATACACTTATTTTTTCGTTAGATGATTTTCATTGTTTTAAATAGTTTTGAGTTTGTAGGTTTGAACTTTATTGTTCTTTGATTTTGCACTTTTATTTTAGATTATAGTTTGTGATGGATTATTGCTTAAATGTTTTATTTTTTTTTTTTGTGTGTGTGTCTTAAAAAGACCCAGTAATAACGTATTGCAAGGATCAAACGATACGCAAAGCCAATCGTTATTAACTTTAGTAGCTTTATTGCCCAAAGGGTCAATGTTATTAGGCTACTAGTGACCCGAAGGTTCTTGTGCGGATACGTATTCGAAAAAATGTTTATTACACTCCGACAACACTTTCGGTCGCGATTGTGCGTTAGATCTGGGAATTAATTATCCTTTAGCGATCTTTACTTTTTCCCGACGTATCCTACCGACTGCGCCAATTAAGTTTTACACGTTAAGTAACTATAAAAAATTATATTTCAATTTATTATTTTCACTTAATGGCTACTTTTGTTGAGTACATTCAGATTTGCTTCCCGAATATGAACTGATTTATCTAACTGTTGCGGTCGCTTAGCAAACTTCGCTTTGAGAGAGTTTGAGTCAAAATTGAGTGAAGTTTGAGCTGCGTCAGCAATTATGCGTGGGATAGTGCTCTGATGGGAACATTGACAGTGGCGTGATATTTAGGGTGAATTGTTTATGTCTACCAAAGGGGGACAGTTTATCTTGACCAATGTAGATGTTATCACCAGGCTCTTTGTTTACAATATTAGAAATGTTTCTACTTGTGCTTATGCTGATGTGCTAAGTTATGTTAAAGGGTGGGTGCGACTATGGATATGTCACTCCCCCAACCATTAGAAAAGTGCCTGTCCTCAGGTGTTTAAGTTTGGATATAGTGTAACATTATCTTCTTTTAGAATTGGTGTATCTCCTATTATTGTAGGTGTTTCTTCTACTTTGGGTTTTTTATATTTTATAATCAATTTCTTAGGTATGCTTTTGAACTTATATGTCAAATACAGTGTTAAACTTATTAATATGATTACAAGTATTGTTATTGTAGTTATCTGGAATACATTGTTAATTTTTGTATGTTCATTTATAATTTGTTTCGTTTGTACAAACGAAAGTGGTTCTAATTTTATAACATCATTGCTTACGTAAATGCTTTGAGTATAATCTAACATATTGTTTGAAATTGAAATTTCATAAATATGCAGTGAACAATTAAAGATTTTTATTATATTGTTTCCTTCTATATTTATTTCGTATTTATACAATTATGATTTAATATAGTTTTTGGTAAATTCCAAATTAAAATTATACTTGGTTCTACGTAGTTGATTTGAAAATTTTGCAAAATTTTAGTATAACTACATGCTGATGTTATTTGGTTTAAAATTCCTGTCAAACATTCATTATTAATTAATTTTTCTGTTTCTTTGCTATAAACTTTTTTGTCTTGGGTAAAATATTTTTCATGAGCTATTTCTGTCAAAATGTTATTATTATCATCCGGGTATGGAATTATTTCGAATACCGGGCTTTTTATTATTTCTCGAGGAATATGGGATATTATCAGTATTTCGTTTGTATCTGATTTAAACCAATTGGAAGTTTTTGTATTCAACAATTTCTCAGAATTAACATGCAACAAATAGTCATGTTTTAGTAATTTTGGGTTGAAAATGCCTAATCTTGTGAGCTGCATTCCCATCTCAATGTCTTCTATATATTCTGTAAAGTGTTGAGAGTTAAATATAAGAATATCTAATTTATTTCCATTTTGTTTCTCTTGATCTAGTTCGTTCATGATTTCTATTCCTTTTTTTATAGCTTCTCTTATGTGATTTAATTCGTTAACCTGAACGCTGTTTTCTGCTAAGTTGCTTATTTTTTGTTCAATTTCTGTTTTGTCTTATTGATCTAATGTTCCAAATAAGTATTTATATACTGTTCCTACTATGTTAACTAAACCTCTTTTGCTGCGTTTGGCTATTTTTAAGCCGTTTATTTCTCTGTTTAATTTTTCTACTAGGTATTCGATTTGTATTAGGTTATTAAATTCTTTACTTTGTTCAATTAAATTGTTAAAAGTTTCTTCGGTTTTTGTTATATTAACCGTTAAACAGTGGAATTCGTAATCTGTCGGAATGTCTATGGTTCCTGTTTTAAATATGAGATAGCCGTTATGGACTTTAATAGGATTATTAATTAGTTTTTTTTTAGCTTGAGTGTCATACTCTGGTGTATATGAATATGTCGGCTGGTGTTCTGTTAGTCTGTGCTTTGTTTTATGATTGTACGTGTAGAGTATAGTTTCAAATTTTGTAAGTTTATTTTCGACGTCTGAGTCGCTGTTAATGATTCTTAATTTTTCGTTAACTGTCTTATGAAATCGTTCTACGTAGGATATACCATTTTTACTAGTGGTTATATTAATATTTACTGCTTCTGATTTAAGCCATAATTGTAAAGCTGTGCACATAAAAGTAGAGTCTTTGTCTGCTTTTATTTCGATGGGTTTACCCATTTGGTTGAACACTTGTAATATAGCTCGTTTGGTTTCTAACCAGTCTCTACTTTTTATTTATATTAATGATGCAAATTTTGAATAGATATCAATGCAAGATAAAAATTGTTTATCTCCTACTATGTAAAAATCCATTACATATTTTTCTCGGATATTAGCGATTTCCGGAGTTATTTCGAAAGTTAATTTTGTATCTCTGTGTTCTGTTTTTGCGATGTTGCAAATATCACATTCATTTATTAGATTTTGAATTAAATTTTGATAATCTGGGAAATAGTGGGTTTCTTTGAACCAATTGGTAGTTTTATCAATTCCTGGATGTAATAATTCTTTGTGCTTTTTTAATATTAGTTCTTTGAATTCTGCGTATGTTTGAAGGTCTATTAATTTTTTACTAGTTTTCATTGCCTTTGTTAATTTATTCGGACATATTATTACTAAGTAGGTTTTTTGAAAAATTGGAAAATCTGCTTCGTTGTGGAAGTATAGCACACTTTTCTTTGTGCATAGGTATTCTTTTATTAATTCGTTGGCATGCACGTTAGTCATGTCTTTGTACGGAATTTTTATGTTGGTTTTGTGAAAGTAATTCGTAACTTTTGTTTCGTTCTCCGTTCCTTTTTCAAATTCTATTTGTCGATTATAATAATTAAGAGGTCTTTCTGTGACTTGTAAATGGTTACTGTTGTCTTCTTGAGCACTATGTATTGTTGCTCTTGTGCTAATTGTATCTTCGCCTAAGAAGTTTTCGTTTAATTGAATTCTGGGCAGAGCATCTGCCACATAATTTTCTTTTCTTGGGACGTATTTAATTTGGAAATCTAACTAATTTAGCTTGATTTTCCATCTTTGTAATTTCATGTTAGGTTCTTTCATGTTATTTAGCCAGACGAGTGGTCTGTGATCACTAAGGATTTGAAATTGTCGACCAAAGAGATAGGACCTAAAGTATTTAGTGACCCAAACGATTGCTAATAATTCTTTTTCAATCGTTGAATAATTTAACTCATGCTCGTTGAGAGTTCTACTTGCATAGCATATAGGCTTATGCTCTTGCGAAAGGACGGCCCCTATTGCCATATTACTCGCGTCTGTATTTAATGAAAATTGTTTTTCGAAGTTAGGGTATATTAAAATTGGGTCAGATGTAATGAGTACTTTCAACTTTTCAAACGCTAATTCTTAATCTTTGTCATTTGTATTGATTTTTGCTCCCTTTTTTAATTTAATTTAATTCAAAACCATTAACAGGTTTTACTATATTAGCGAAATTTGGTATAAATTTCCTATAGAAACCACATAAACCTAGAAATGATTTAATTTGTTTTGGGGTTTTTGGAATTGGGAACTTGACAATTGCTTGTATCTTGTTGGGATTTGGTTTTATACCCTCAGTTGTGATGATGTGCCCGAGAAATTCAGTTTCTTTTCTCATAAACTCGCATTTATCCAACTGTAGTTTTAAGTTTGCTTCTCTAAGCTTCTTAAATACCTTTTGTAGCGACAAAATGTGTTCCTCCAATGAAGTGGAAAAAATAATAATGTCGTCTAAGTAGACCAGACAATCCTTAAAAATTAAATCTTTTAAGAGATTGTTCATACAAGGTTGGAACGTTGCAGGTGCATTCTTAAGACCAAATGTCATGCGAGTGCCATGTTTAGTCGAAAATGCGGTCTTGGGTATTGAACCAGGATCCATTTGGATTCGGTGGAAGCCTTTGGCTAGATCAATGGTTGTGAAAAATTGACATTTTTCATGTTTGTCTAATATTTCATCCATGATCGGGATAGGGTAATAGTTAATTCATTGAGATTGCGGTAATCTATGACTAACCGGAACTTTTGCTTTCCAGATGCATCGTTTTTCTTTGGAACGATTATTACTGGTGAGCAGTAAGGAGATTTGGATTTATGTATGATATTTTGTTTTATCATATCGCTTATTTGTTTATTTACTTCCTCATCGTATATTTGAGGATATTTTTATGGACGCTTGTAAATTGGGTCCTCATGTTTTGTTAGAATTTTGTGTTTAATTGTACTAGTGAAAGTCAAAGTGTCACCTTCATGGTACTGGATAATACGAAATTCATGTAAAACTTTTTAATTTTTTCTTTTTCTTCTGAGTTTAGGTGCTCTAGCCTAAACTCATTGTTTTCGATTAATTCGTTATTAATAGCGAAGTTAAATGGTCTGTCCTCTGTTGAGGGTGGATCAAGGCATTCTTGTGCGGTCATGTCCTCTTCGACCTCTTCGTCATTATATCTAAATCAAAAGTTAAATTCTCCTAAGGTTACGGATCCTTGTGCATAGTCTATTTTTGCTTGACATGCTTCAAGGTATTCTCTCCCAATCAGAACATCGTAATGCTCTGAGAAGTCGTGAATATAGAATTTTTGTTTGCTCGGACAAATTTTGCTTGCTCCTTATCGTATACTTTGTTTTAATTCAATAACACCCTTTATGGTGTGAACCTTTAATGTTTCGCTGTAAGCTGGAAAATTTAAGCGGTTTGTTTTCATTAGATTTATGGTTGAACCTGTGTCAATGACACATTTTAGAACTTCGTCATTCATAATCAATTTTATGAATGGATTTCTTCTGTTTCGAGGCTTGCTGATGAAAATTTTCGGATGTATCCATTTTCATCTGCCCACTGTTACTATCTCTTTGACATTTAGTCGGAGGGTTTGGCGTATTCAAGCGTGAATGGGACTGATTTTGATGGTTTAAAGGACTTTGGGATCTACCTTGACTTAATTTCTGTTGGAACTCGTGGTGAGCTTTCTGATTGTCTTCGGACTTATTGTACTGTCTATTTTGTACGTGATAACTCTGATTCGTGTTGGAATTACCACTTGAACTGGTGGTTGGGTTAGCATTTTGGTGATAATTTCCCATGTTCCTACGATTGTTATTTTGATTTCCCTGAACATTATTATTTTTAGGTTTTTCAGTAACGCTATTTTCATATAATCCCTCTCTTTGAGCTACTTGCTTTAGTTTTTGTGTCGACGTCATGTCGTATCTGGCTAACATCATGAAAAGCCTATCTGGTAAGTTTTTTGTAATAACATCTTTGATTGTGTTATTCATAGCTTTTGTATAAAGTGTCGTATTGCTAGGTATATTTTCTATTGCTAACTTATTTAATATAACAAAAGATTTATTTTCGAGATCCTCGATGAACTTACGGAGGTTTCCTTGGTAATTCGTGTTGTATAAGAGTTCTTCAAATGGTGTCTGCACTTTGTATTCTTCAATCAATGCGTTTCTCAGCTCCTGCCAAGTGTTGGCTGCTGTCCTTTGTGAAATTCTCTGAGCATCTCCTGTGACTTGCAATTCGATGGCTCCGTACAAGATGCTGTGTTGTCTAACATCTCGGGTTGGATAAAGGTGTAGGATGTAATCGATCCTTTTAATGAAGGCGTTTAGATGATCCGTTGATCCGTCAAAGCTTGGCACCTGTCTAAGTTGTGAAAGGGCCTGGTTGAGGTGTTGTTCTGATAATTCCATTTTTGGTGTAATACACTTATTTTTTCGTTAGATGATTTTCATTGTTTTAAATAGTTTTGAGTTTGTAGGTTTGAACTTTATTGTTCCTTGATTTTGCACTTTTATTTCAGATTATAGTTTGTGATGGATTATTGCTTAAATGTTTTTTTTTTTTGTGTGTGTGTCTTAAAAAGACCCAGTAATAACGTATTGCAAGGATCAAACGATACGCAAAGCCAGTCGTTATTAACTGTAGTAGCTTTATTGCCCAAAGGGTCAATGTTATTAGGCTACTAGTGACCCGAAGGTTCTTGTGCGGATACGTATTCGAAGAAAAGGTTTAGTACACTCCGACAACACTTTCGGTCGCGATTGTGCGTTAGATCTGGGAATTAATTATCCCTCAGCAATCTTTACTTTTTCCCGACGTATCCTACCGACTGCGCCAATTAAGTTTTACACGTTAAGTTACTATAAAAAAATATATTTCAATTTATTATTTTCACTTAACGGCTACTTTTGTTGAGTACATTCAGATTTGCTTCCCGAATATGAACTGATTTATCTAACTGTTGCGGTCGCTTAGCAAACTTCGCTTTGAGAGAGTTTGAGTCAAAATTGAGTGAAGTTTGAGCTGCGTCAGCAATTATGCGTGGGATAGTGCTCTGATGGGAACATTGACAGTGGCGTGATATTTAGGGTGAATTGTTTATGTCTACCAAAGGGGGACAGTTTGATCTTGACCAATGTCGATGTTATCACCAGGCTCTTTGTTTACAATATTAGAAATGTTTATACTTGTGCTTATGCTTATGTGCTAAGTTATGTTACAGGGTGGGTGCGACTATGGATATGTCACTATATATATATATATATATATATATATAATATATATACACAGAATGTTATTAAAACTTTATTAAAAATACAACAAATTGGAACAGAACCTACAGAACCCATCAAAAAAAATAATATCTAACCACAATTATCAGAACGGCTCACTAAATCCGACCGCTACAAAAAAATACAAAAATTGTTCAACATAACATAACAACATAACATAAGCCCTTCCCAGGGCTACAGCACGGGATGTCGCCCGTCTTGCTAGGATCAAATGGCGATTCTTCCTGATGACCTATTTGGGTTCAGGGATGGGCATGGCGCTGTTGAACAAGTTGACACAGTGATTAACCATACTCTTAGGGCTTACGACGACAGGCCTTCGAACGTGTCTGAATAAATGGATTGCCCAGAAAATCAAAATGAGTCTTCCCGCCCCCTTCTTTCTATTTTTGCGCTCTTACCAATGCGTAAGTTTGAAGTCAAAGTCAGGACAGCAATCTCTCCGGTTCGTAATATTAAGGCGGGTGTCCGTCAAGGCAGCGAACTGGGTCCTTTCCTCTACAATTTATACACGGCAGACATCCCCACTCCGGAAATCTACATGAGTTCGCTACCCCAGGCAAGTACGAAGTCACCGATGGGGCAAGGGAATACATCCACTTGAGAGCTGGGCTCGCAAATGGGACATCAAGTTCAATGCCTCAAAGTGCGTGGCAAGGCTTCAGCAGTCTGGATAGATGGCAGCCCCCTTAACCTTGGCATAAGCGCAAAGTATCTTGGAATCGTACATGATGAAAGGCTTAACTTCGGTCGACCATCGACGGCCTACTGAAGCAGTGCCGCCATAAAATGGCTGAGGCCAACTGGCTACTGAGCTCCAGAAGCCCATTGCCACTTCGCTGCAAACGGGCAGTTTACAATGTCGTGGTGGCGCCAACATGGAGATACGGTATCCAGATGTGGGGAATTGCCTCGCGTACAAATCGAAGACGGATTCAGACACTTCAAAGGATCCAGACACTGCAGTGACACTGTAACCGCGAAGCAAGAGATCTCGCTGGGAGGTATGTGATCAGGAGGCTCAAGAGAAGATTCTTTAAGGACCTCCTCCAACTACAATACAGGAGACGGCCCCGACTACCTACGTGACGATGCGACCGTACTCAAAGAAGACGCCGTTGACGTTTGCCCACGATAAAGTCTGATGACCCAACCAGGCTTGGCGAAATACCACCTAAGTTAACTGTGTTGTAATTAGAATGAATGCCATATTTGATTCAATACAAAAAACATATACAAAAATAAAACAAAAATAAAGTGACAAATGACTATGTCGAACAGTCTTCTGACAAAATTATTTATGATAGGACCTATTTCAAGGAATAAAAGAAATAAGATGATTACTTCTACATCGGGACCTCCAAGAAGATATAGACGACCAAAAATTCACAAGAAAGGAATATCTCTGAGACCACAATGCTCCTCTATCGGTTCCCCATCAAATGAACTATACACATATATTACAAAATTATTAGGAAACTTGACAACTAATATAACATTAAGAATTCGTTAGAGTTCAAAGACAGAGTCAATAGGGAAGACGATATATTGGTATCTTTTGAAGTTGTCCCTGTTTCCCAGCATACCAATAGAACTTGTACTGTACACAAATTGAAAGGGAACAGGTATTTAAAATATGAACACAGAAAATACATTCTGTAAATGGGAATGGCAATGGGATCACCGGCCTCTGCATGTTACTGATAAATTGACTACAAAGCTAAAACTTCTGGCAAAATAAGTAGACATCCACTTTGTAACTGTAACGGACAAAACTGAAGTATAAAACATTCTAGTAGAGTTAAATTCTTTTCACAAGCACATCAAATTTACAGTGGAACTAGAGCAATTTCAAATCTTGTCAAATTTGCAAGAACGGCCTGGCAGGCCTTCAATAGGCACACAAGTGCATAAATTGTTCTATTCAAAATATGTAAGTGTGTGTGAGTAGCTAGTCGAAAATATTTTAAATACACACATGGTTACGCTTAGGTACCCTTACCAACGATAACGAGCTAAATTGCAAGAATTTTGCAACGACGTGGCAAACGCTTTCATTATTTCATATTACTCGTCCCTTCAAAAGGGAAGAAAGCCACCGACTTTTGAGAAAAATTGAATTTGTGGGCATTTTTGCTTATGCGGACAAATACACATACAGACAGTACATACAAAATTTGAACGAGCACTGATACTAAGCCAAAGCAGTTTCCTATAGTGCGAGGAAATGAAAAAAAAAACAACAAAGCCTTTCTATCACGCAAGTCATAGGTATTTCTTACTCTCTTGCTGTCTGAGCGCGTGAGCGTGTTTCGAACCCGAAGAAAAACGATCTGTCGTGGCACCTCCGCTGGTGACTATGAATCCTAGAAAGCTAACGCTTTTCTAAAAAATACTCGATATCTCGAATGAGACCCTCATGTTTGCCTCGTGCAATCTTTTAAGGACCCAGTCCACATATTAAATGTGATCCTCTTCATCTTCTGAGAAGATAATTACGTCATCGACATAGACAAAACAAAACTTGCCAATCTGCTATCGCATTATGTCGTCAATGATTATTTAAAAGATGCTTGCTGCATTATTTAGTCCGAAAGGAAGTCTTTTGAAATCAAACTTCTCCCGTTTACCAAAAAAGAGGTATTTTCACGGTCGCATTCAGCGACTATGATCTGGTGCTAACCAGACTTAAGGTCTAAGGTTGAGCATTATTTGGCTTTGCCCAAATTACCCAATATCATTGCGATGTTTAGCATAGGATACTGTTAGATACCGTTCTTTCGTAAAATTTACGAAAGTCTATGACCAATCTCATTTAATTTTATTACTTGCTTGTTGTAGGGTAAGACAGTCTTTTGAATTATGTCATTCTTCACCAGATCTTTAATGTCTTTATTATCGACCCAGCTGCTCCCATTGGAAATGGGTAAAGCTTGGTATAGATGGTTTTTTCATCTCAGGTCCTTATACGGCAACGCTTTATTTGGGTCTGCAAAAGCCTTTTGTCTGGTCCTTAGCATCTTTAAGAAATAACCTTCAACTGGGGGTGCCTCTTCAAAATTAACTTTTGTGAAATTTACATTGGCACAAGAGCGGAATGTGATTTTGCCGGATGCCGTACCCCACTTTAGTTGTCATGAAGCTAAATAAAGCGAGGCCCCTATCTGTGTTAACAAGTCCAGGCCTGTAATGATACCTAATGTTGACAAATCTGGTAAAAAAATATATTTCAATTTATTATTTTCACTGCCACGGCTACTTTTGTTGAGTACATTCAGATTTGCTTCCCGAATATGAACTGATTTATCTAACTGTTGCGGTCGCTTAGCAAACTTCGCTTTGAGAGAGTTTGAGTCAAAATTGAGTGAAGTTTGAGCTGCGTCAGCAATTATGCGTGGGATAGTGCTCTGATGGGAACATTGACAGTGGCGTGATATTTAGGGTGAATTGTTTATGTCTACCAAAGGGGGACAGTTTGATCTTGACCAATGTAGATGTTATCACCAGGCTCTTTGTTTACAATATTAGAAATGTTTATACTTGTGCTTATGCTTATGTGCTAAGTTATGTTACAGGGTGGGTGCGACTATGGATATGTCATTATATATATATATATATATATATATATAATATATATACACAGAATGTTATTAAAACTTTATTAAAAATACAACAAATTGGAACAGAACCTACAGAACCCATCAAAATAAAATATATATAAATATAAATATATATATTTGTATATATATATATAAATATATATACACAGAATGTTATTAAAACTTTATTAAAAATACAACAAATTGGAACAGAACCTACAGAACCCATAAAAAAAAAAAATATCTAACCACAATTATCAGAACGGCTCACTAAATCCGACCGCTACAAAAAAATAAGATGTATAAGGAGCACACATAAGTACAAAAACTACAAAAATTGTTCAACATAACATAGCAACATAACATAAGCTCTTCCCAGGGCTACAGCACAGGGCCATGATGTTATATGCCACACCGTTATAACGTTGATCTTTAACGCCATATAAGGTATGCATATTGGTCATATTGGTCGATTGTATTCCTTGTCGAAGGTTTGGGAAAGACTGATTGTCGCCCGTCTTGCTAGGATCAAATGGCGATTCTTCCTGATGACCTATTTGGGTTCAGGGATGGGCATGGCGCTGTTGAACAAGTTCACACAGTGATTAACCATACTCTTAGGGCTTACGACGACAGGCCTTCGAACGAGTCTGAATAAATGGATTGCCCAGAAAATCAAAATGAGTCTTCCCGCCCCCTTCTTTCTATTTTTGCGCTCTTACCAATGTGTAAGTTTGAAGTCAAAGTCAGGACAGCAATCTCTCCGGTTCGTAATATTAAGGCGGGTGTCCGTCAAGGCAGCGAACTGGATCCTTTCCTCTACAATTTATACACGGCTGACATCCCCACTCCGGATAATCTACATGAGTTCGCTACCCCAGGCAAGTACGAAGTCACCGATGGGGCAAGGGAATACATCCACTTGCTTGAGAGCTGGGCTCGCAAATGGGACATCAAGTTCAATGCCTCAAAGTGCGTGGCAAGGCTTCAGCAGTCTGGATAGATGGCAGCCCCCTTAACCTTGGCATAAGCGCAAAGTATCTTGGAATCGTACATGATGAAAGGCTTAACTTCGGTCGACCATCGACGGCCTACTGAAGCAGTGCCGCCATAAAATGGCTGAGGCCAACTGGCTACTGAGCTCCAGAAGCCCATTGCCACTTCGCTGCAAACGGGCAGTTTACAATGTCGTGGTGGCGCCAACATGGAGATACGGTATCCAGATGTGGGGAATTGCCTCGCGTACAAATCGAAGACGGATTCAGACACTTCAAAGGATCCAGACACTGCAGTGACACTGTAACCGCGAAGCAAGAGATCTCGCTGGGAGGTATGTGATCAGGAGGCTCAAGAGAAGATTCTTTAAGGACCTCCTCCAACTACAATACAGGAGACGGCCCCGACTACCTACGTGACGATGCGACCGTACTCAAAGAAGACGCCGTTGACGTTTGCCCACGATAAAGTCTGATGACCCAACCAGGCTTGGCGAAATACCACCTAAGTTAACTGTGTTGTAATTAGAATGAATGCCATATTTGATTCAATACAAAAAACATATACAAAAATAAAACAAAAATAAAGTGACAAATGACTATGTCGAACAGTCTTCTGACAAAATTATTTAAGATAGGACCTATTTCAAGGAATAAAAGAAATAAGATGATTACTTCTACATCGGGACCTCCAAGAAGATATAGACGACCAAAAATTCACAAGAAAGGAATATCTCTGAGACCACAATGCTCCTCTATCGGTTCCCCATCAAATGAACTATACACATATATTACAAAATTATTAGGAAACTTGACAACTAATATAACATTAAGAATTCGTTAGAGTTCAAAGACAGAGTCAATAGGGAAGACGATATATTGGTATCTTTTGAAGTCGTCCCTGTTTCCCAGCATACCAATAGAACTTGTACTGTACACAAATTGAAAGGGAACAGGTATTTAAAATATGAACACAGAAAATACATTCTGTAAATGGGAATGGCAATGGGATCACCGGCCTCTGCATGTTACTGATAAATTGATTACAAAGCTAAAACTTCTGGCAAAATAAGTAGACATCCACTTTGTAACTGTAACGGACAAAACTGAAGTATAAAACATTCTAGTAGAGTTAAATTCTTTTCACAAGCACATCAAATTTACATTGGAACTAGAGCAATTTCAAATCTTGTCAAATTTGCAAGGAACGGCCTGGCAGGCCTTCAATAGGCACACAAGTGCATAAATTGTTCTATTCAAAATATGTAAGTATGTGTGAGTAGCTAGTCGAAAATATTTTAAATACACACATGGTTACGCTTAGGTACCCTTACCAACGATAACGAGCTAAATTGCAAGAATTTCGCAACGACGTGGCAAACGCTTTCACTATTTCATATTACTCGTCCCTTCAAAAGGGAAGAAAGCCACCGACTTTTGAGAAAAATTGAATTTGTGGGCATTTTTGCTTATGCGGACAAATACACATACAGACAGTACATACAAAATTTGAACGAGCACTGATACTAAGCCAAAGCAGTTTCCTATAGTGCGAGGAAATGAAAAAAAAACAACAAAGCCTTTCTATCACGCAAGTCATAGGTATTTCTTACTCTCTTGCTGTCTGAGCGCGTGAGCGTGTCTCGAACCCGAAGAAAAACGATCTGTCGTGGCACCTCTGCTGGTGACTATGAATCCTAGAGAGCTAACGCTTTTCTAAAAAATACTCGATATCTCGAATGAGACCCTCATGTTTGCCTCGTGCAATCTTTTAAGGACCCAGTCCACATATTAAATGTGGGACTCTTCATCTTCTGAGAAGATAATTACGTCATCGACATAGACAAAACAAAACTTGCCAATCTGCTATCGCATTATGTCGTCAATGATTATTTAAAAGATGCTTGCTGCATTATTTAGTCCGAAAGGAAGTCTTTTGAAATCAAACTTCTCCCGTTTACCAAAAAAGAGGTATTTTCACGGTCGCATTCAGCGACTATGATCTGGTGCTAACCAGACTTAAGGTCTAAGGTTGAGCATTATTTGGCTTTGCCCAAATTTCCCAATATCATTGCGATGTTTAGCATAGGATACTGTTAGATACCGTTCTTTCGTAAAATTTACGAAAGTCTATGTCCAATCTCATTTAATTTTATTACCTGCTTGTTGTAGGGTAAGACAGTCTTTTGAATTATGTCATTCTTCACCAGATCTTTAATGTCTTTATTATCGACCCAGCTGCTCCCATTGGAAATGGGTAAAGCTTGGTATAGATGGTTTTTTCATCTCAGGTCCTTATACGGCAACGCTTTATTTGGGTCTGCAAAAGCCTTTTGTCTGGTCCTTAGCATCTTTAAGAAAGAACCTTCAACTGGGGGTGCCTCTTCAAAATTAACTTTTGTGAAATTTACATTGGCACAAGAGCGGAATGTGATTTTGCCGGATGCCGTACCCCACTTTAGTTGTCATGAAGCTAAATAAAGCGAGGCCCCTATCTGTGTTAACAAGCCCAGGCCTGTAATGATACCCAATGTTGACAAATCTGGTAAAATAAAGAATGTAGCTTTTGTATTTTACATCGACACAAAGCATTTTTGTGTTATATTTGTCCTGACACGGATTGAATGAATTGTGAAATTTTTGTCAATCGGGCAAACACCTTTTCATCCTTTGTATGGTCGAATGAAATTCTTTGACTGACCTGTATAGATGAGGAACTTCATATCAGTCCCCGCTACCCTTCGTCGGATGAGAGGGAGCAGGGACTTACTCCTAAAAAATTGAGCGCATCCGAACCAGCATGGCTGTTGCCATCGTCGTCAATTTGCGACACCACGCTATCAGCGGCTGTGGCATATGACTCTGACCCCCCTCACGCGCCCTGCACAACATGCTATACCCTTTGCTGCTTTCCCTAAGCACTTGTGCGATCAGGTGGAGCTGATCTCCTGCTTTTATAAGCCGAGGCTTGTGACGGCTGTAGCATCCTCGATATGGAAGGGTCAACTTCCATGGGCACTTGTGCCGTAATTGTTGTTCTGTTGTCTGCCGCTCTTTTGATCGGCTTGGCTATGCGTCCTGGCCTGCTCATTGTAGTGTGGGGTTTTTTGGCCATTTGACTGTGGCTTTTCTGCTGTTTATTCTGCACTTTGGTGTTTGGTCTACGTTTTTTTTGCTCCTGACTTCTAGCGTAGTTAGCCTCAAAAGCATATCTCTCATGGTAAGATTCAACCTTCTGTGCAAGGGCGAGAGCTGAGGGTAAGTCCTTTGGCTTGACGCGAAAAGCACGTCTGTGAGATTGTGTGTGAGGATTTAAAAACTCGCAATTTTGTCGTAATACTGAAGTCACAATAGACCCCCTGCCTCAAGGTGCATAACTTCTGCTCTACTACATGGATGGGTCGTTTGTCACTGTATGGCTTGATCCTGAAATCTAGATACGCTGCCAGCGTTGCTTGCCGTCACGATATATAAGTTTCTTGTGTACGGGTAAGCTCGGGCAAGCATTTGACGGCGTCAAGTGGTTCGTCGCAGCGTATTTCATTGTTTATTTCTATGGCTGCATATGTTTGCATTTCTGACGTAGTCATACGCGCAGCCGTTATCTGCCCAGACGATTTGGTTAATTTTTTGAATATACTCTTGTTCTCTCTGTTGCTTTGCCGCAGCTTGCTTAGCTAAAGCGCAGGCGATGGCCGTTTGCATTATTGCCCTGGGGTGTTCAGCGTCCATGTTGCTAGGCGCTGGGGGAAGAACGGGTGCCAGTCTTTTTGTTTTCTTATTATATTTGTCTTGTATCGATTGGAAAGAGCTAAGGAAATCCCGCTTACATGATTTCAAGACAAATGCTAATGGGGGATTTATTTCCTGGTGCAGCTATCGCTTCTCAGTTCCAACGCCGCAGTCTTTGCTGACCAGATAGCTTGCGAGCTAACCTGGCGACACACCGCTGCCCGAAGAGCTCCAGCGGTTTCGGTGTACAATTTGTGTTATAGCGCTTTCGTGCACTTCTACCAATGAATTTTTCACAAGGGCGAAGTTGTTCCACTGTTAGTGCAAGCAACGCTGGCAGCGTATCTGGATTTCAGGATCAAGCCATACAGTGGCAACTTACGCCACTATCAGGCGGTTATCGTTATCAAACGCAAGGTCAGGGCTCCTGCTGATGCAGAGCTAGCTACGTTTTGCACATTAATGAACTTTGATACGATTATAAATCGCCTCAATTTCACGTACAGTGACAAACGACCCATCCATATAGTAGAGCAGAAGTTATGCACCTTGAGGCAGGGGTTCTATTGTGACTTCAGTATTACGACAAAATTGCGAGTTTTTAAATCCTCACACACAATCTCACAGACGTGCTTTTCGCGTCAAGCCAAAGGACTTACCCTCAGCTCTCGCCCTTGCACAGAAGGTTGAATCTAGCCATGAGAGATATGCTTTTGAGGCTAACTACGCTAGAAGTCAGGAGCACAAAGAGCGTAGACCAAAAACCAAAGTGCAGAATAGCCAGCAGAAAAGCCACAGTCAAATGGCCAGAAAACTCCACACTACAATGAGCAGGCCAGGACGCAAAGCCAAACCGATCAAAAGAGCGGCAGACAACAGAACAATAATTACGGCACAAGTGCCCATGGAAGTTGACCCTTCCATATCGAGGATGCTACAGCCCTCACAAGCCTCGGCTTATAAAAGCAGGAGATCAGCTCCACCTGATCACACAAGTGCTTAGGGAAAGCAGCAAAGGGTATAGCATGTTGTGCAGGGCGCGTGAGGGGGGTCAGAGTCATATGCCACAGCCGCTGATAGCGTGGTGTCGCAAATCGACGACGATGGCAACAGCCATGCTGGTTCGGATGCGCTCAATTTTTTAGGAGTAAGTCCCTGCTCCCTCTCATCCGACGAAGGGTAGCGGGGACTGATATGAAGTTCCTCATCTATACGGGTGAGTCAAAGAATTTCATTCGACCATACAAAGGATGAAAAGGTGTTTGCCCGATTGACAAAAATTTCACAATTCATTCAATCCGTATCAGGACAAATATAACACAAAAATGCTTTGTGTCGATGTAAAATACAAAAGCTACATTCTTTATTTTACCAGATTTGTCAACATTAGGTATCATTACAGGCCTGGGCTTGTTAACACAGATAGGGGCCTCGCTTTATTTAGCTTCATGACAACTAAAGTGGAGTACGGCATCCGGCAAAATCACATTCCGCTCTTGTGCCAATGTAAATTTCACAAAAGTTAATTTTGAAGAGGCACCCCCAGTTGAAGGTTCTTTCTTAAAGATGCTAACGACCAGACAAAAGGCTTTTGCAGACCCAAATAAAGCGTTGCCGTATAAGGACCTGAGATGAAAAAACCATCTATACCAAGCTTTACCCATTTCCAATGGGAGCAGCTGGGTCGATAATAAAGACATTAAAGATCTGGTGAAGAATGACATAATTCAAAAGACTGTCTTACCCTACAACAAGCAGGTAATAAAATTAAATGAGATTGGTCATAGACTTTCGTAAATTTTACGAAAGAACGGTATCTAACAGTATCCTATGCTAAACATCGCAATGATATTGGGAAATTTGGGCAAAGCCAAATAATGCTCAACCTTAGACCTTAAGTCTGGTTAGCACCAGATCATTGTCGCTGAATGCGACCGTGAAAATACCTCTTTTTTGGTAAACGGGGGAAGTTTGATTTCAAAAGACTTCCTTTCGGACTAAATAATGCAGCAAGCATCTTTCAAATAATCAACGACGACATACTGCGATAGCAGATTGGCAAGTTTTGTTTTGTCTATGTCGATGACGTAATTATCTTCTCAGAAGATGAAGAGTCCCACATTTAATATGTGGACTGGGTCCTAAAAGGATTGCACGAGGCAAACATGGTGGTCTCATTCGAGATATCGAGTATTTTTTAGAAAAGCGTTAGCTTTCTAGGTAGTCACCAGCAGAGGTGCCACGACAGATCGTTTTTCTTCGGGTTCGAGACACGCTCACGCGCTCAGACAGCAAGAGAGTAAGAAATACCTATGACTTGCGTGATAGAAAGGCATTGTTGCTTTTTTTCATTTCACTATAGGAAACTGCTTTGGCTTAGTATCAGTGCTCGTTCAAATTGTATGTACTGTCTGTATGTGTATTTGTCCGCATAAGCAAAAATGCCCACAAATTCAATTTTTCTCAAAAGTCGGTGGCTTTCTTCCCTTTTGAAGGGACGAGTAATATGAAATAATGAAAGCGTTTGCCACGTCGTTGCGAAATTCTTGCAATTTAGCTCGTTATCGTTGGTAAGGGTACCTAAGCGTGACCATGTGTGTATTTAAAATATTTTCGACTAGCTACTCACACATACTTACATATTTTGAATAGAACAATTTATGCACTTGTGTGCCTATTGAAGGCCTGCCAGGCCGTTCCTTGCAAATTTGACAAGATTTGAAATTGCTCTAGTTCCACTGTAAATTTGATGTGCTTGTGAAAAGAATTTAACTCTACTAGAATGTTTTATACTTCAGTTTTGTCCGTTACAGTTACAAAGTGGATGTCTACTTATTTTGCCAGAAGTTTTAGCTTTGTAGTCAATTTATCAGTAACATGCAGAGGCCGGTGATCCCATTGCCATTCCCATTAACAGAATGTATTTTCTGTGTTCATATTTTAAGCACCTGCTCCCTTTCAATTTGTGTACAGTACAAGTTCTATTTGTATCCTGGGATACAGGGACGACGTCAAAAGATACCAAGACGATATGTCTTCCCTATTGACTCTTTCTTTGAATTCTAACGAATTTTTAATGTTCTATTAGTTGTCAAGTTTCCTAATAATTTTGTAATATATGTGTATAGTTCATTTGATGGGGAACTGATAGAGGAGCATTGTGGTCTCAGAGATATTCCTTTCTTGTGAATTTTTGGTCGTCTATATCTTCTTGGAGGTCCCGATGTAGAAGTAATCATCTTATTTCTTTTATTCCTTGAAATAGGTCCTATCTTAAATAATTTTGTCAGAAGACTGTTCGACATAGTCATTTGTCACTTTATTTTTGTTTTATTTTTGTATATGTTTTTTGTATTGAATCAAATATGGCATTCATTCTAATTACAACACAGTTAACTTAGGTGGTATTTCGCCAAGCCTGGTTGGGTCATCAGACTTTATCGTGGGCAAACGTCAACGGCGTCTTCTTTGAGTACGGTCGCATCGTCACGTAGGTAGTCGTGGCCGTCTCCTGTATTGTAGTTGGAGGAGGTCCTTAAAGATTCTTCTCTTGAGCCTCCTGACCACATATCTCCCACCGAGATCTCTTGCCTCCCGGTTACAGTGTCGCTGCAGTGTCTGGATCCTTTGAAGTGTCTGAATCCGTCTTCGATTTGTACGCGAGGCAGTTCCCCACATCTGGATACCGTATCTCCATGTTGGCGCCACCACGACATTGTAAACTGCCCGTTTGCAGCGAAGTGGCAATGGGCTTCTGGAGCTCAGTAGCCAGTTGGCCTCAGCCATTTTATGGCGGCACTGCTTCAGTAGACCGTCGATGGTCGACCGAAGTTAAGCCTTTCATCATGTACGATTCCAAGATACTTTGCGCTTATGCCAAGGTTAAGGGGGCTGTCATCTATCCAGACTGCTGGAGCCTTGCCACGCACTTTGAGGCATTGAACTTGATGTCCCATTTGCGAGCCCAGCTCTCAAGCAAGTGGATGTATTCCTTTGCCCCATCGGTGACTTCGTACTTACAGTGGGTGGAGTAAAATATAGCCACGTCATCAGCAAATGTGGCCATCAAGTGTTTGCCTGGGGTAGCGAACTCATGTAGATTATCCGGAGTGGGGATGTCTGCCGTGTATAAATTGTAGAGGAAAAGACCCAGTTCGCTGCCTTGACGGACACCCGCCTTAATATTACGAAGCGGAGAGATTACTGTCCTGACTTTGACTTCAAACTTACTCGATACTTATGGTTGCAAACGCAAAGCTGAATGATAGTTGAACCACTAACCATACAATGTATAGACATACCAAATGGCCCTTTTTATTGAAACAAAAAAAAATCGAAACGAGGCGACCCCAAAGGTACATGCGACCATTTTAGTGTGCCCAGACAGAGTCAGACTGCTGAGAGCGGCAGCCGAACGCCGGCCTCGAAAACCGAACGTTCACTATGAAGCCGCATCTCGCTCAGCGCACAACGGCGTTGCAGCTAATGCGTTTTCTTAATATAGGTATGCCATTTTTAAATCTTTACAGCCCAAAAACATATGTGTGTATGCATGTGCCTCGCTCTTACTCATTGCTTCGCGCACTTGCGTCCATCTCCTTCACCCTGCATAGCTTCCCACAAAACCCCAAGATCTTCTAACATTCATATGTTTGTGTTGTGTGGATTTGCGCACAAGTAGATCGCGTTTTTTGTCGCGAGCCAGAGGTTATTTCGTCAATTGTGTGCCCTTCGTGCCCTTTGTGCAATAGGCACTCACATTTAACTACTCTATCGTGAATTTCTTCATCCAATCAGGCATGATGAGAAAAATTTGATCTTATTTAATTTAACACAATTAATTGACCTAAATGAATTATTGTATTCCTTTAATGTTTACTGTAGGGACCTATTTTGCTTAAAATACAAAAATATCTATGTCGTATTTCTGTAAGGATAATTCATCGTCGGCTTGTAAGAATTTTTAGAAAAGCAGTGAACGTACCGACTAAACCATACTTCTCTCTCTAGGTTCACAACACCTAGTCTACCGGGTGCAACCCCGTACTATTCTAGCGGGCCGTAGCCTCGCACCATCTACACTATCGGGCCTTGGCCTCGCCCCAACTACACTAGCGGGCCTTGGCCTCGCACCAACGACACTAGCGGGCTATAGCCTCGCACCACCTTCACTAAACCCTTAGGTTAGGGTGAACACTGGTTATTTCCCATGTTTAGCACAAATATGACTGCCCGACAATACAAAGATCAGCATTTCTCTTCATTACTTTAATTATGTCCACTTTATTTACTAGTTTATTAAATGATACCCTCCTGGGTCTCCCAAACTAAGGGCCTGCCTCACTGTTATAACTCATGCTCCTTTTCTCGACACCTCTACTAACCCTGATCGTTCTCCAAAAAGTCCCGCACGCTCGTTAGATGCAATACATCAGCACCTTGCTTTAACTGTTCTTATTACTAGTACAATTCTTATATACTATACAATGCTTATACCCTTTAATTCCAATTATGAACTGTGGGGTGGCTGCCTTCCTCGGCGGCGTTTATGGCGACGACTTCTGGGTCTTCCACTATCTTGACGCCTATCCGTTGATTATGTTCTTCCCTGTCCTAGCAGTGCAGCTCACAATATATCGAACCTACTCTATCTATTCTTATTCTTAACGGTTACTCAGTTAGGTTTGCTGCGCACGCTCTTCTTCCACGTCCATTGGGTACGGTTCCCCTTCGTCTTCGGTCATCTCCTGGTAAAACGGTTTCAGCTGCGAGATATTGGCCACCCTCTTCTATCGTTCGTCTGGCCTCACTAGGCGCACAATATAAGGGGATATGAATTTGACGACCCTGTAGGGGCCGTCAAACTTGGGTGCCAACTTCGCAGCGAAACCCTCAGCGGCGTTGGATAGTTGGTGCTGTCTTAACAAGACCATGGAGTCCAACGGAGGCCACCACTCTCGTCTCCTCAGGTTGTAGTGTCCGCCCCGGACCTTTGATGCGCGCTGGAGGTTGCTGTGGACGATATAAAAGATTTCCGTCAACCTATCCGCCTTCTTCCTAGGGTCGAGCGCACTAGTTGCGGACCCCGGAGTCACCTGATCGGTGGGCAACCGCGGCTCCCTTCCCTGCATCAGGAAAGCGGGACTGAATCCTGTCGAGTCCGGCACGCTTGTGTTGACCGCTAGCGATATCTCCGGTAAGAGCTCGTCCCACGGACTCTGATGGCCTTCGATAAACTGCGCTATCATTGTCTTCACAGTCCGGTTTGTCCTCTCGGCATGATTCTCTTGCGGACAGAATGGGGCGGTATATTGGACCTCTACACCTAGGGATTCCACAAAAAAAAAAAAAACCTTGAATCTCCGGCTTGTGAATTGTACCCCATTGTCACACACTAACTTTTTGGGCACCCCAAATCGACTCAAAATCCTCTCACGGAACACGGTTTGCAGGTGTGCCGCCTGAGAGGGACCAGCTCTACCCATTCGAGAAAGCGTCATGGAACACCAGTAACATGGTGTTGCCATATTTCCACCGTGGAAGAGGCCCGACGAAATCTGCGCAAAGTACTACCATCGGCTCTGCCACTTGCCTCGTCAGGATGCGTCCTGTCGGTTTAAGTTGCTCGCTCCTAAACTTTTGGCAAGTTTCGCAACAGTTCACGAACTTGGCTGCGTCACGGAACATACCCGGCCAGTAGTACCTTTGGGCTAGCCTCGACACTGTTCACCTCACGCCTTGATGACCGGCAGTGAGAGCATCATGGCATTCCGCCAATACCCTCTGCCACTGACCCCACATAGCTTCCAGAGAATGTAGTCTTCGACGTCCGTCCGGTGGCCCAAATACCCATATAGCTGCCCATTCTCTTCTATGTAGTGCGGGAACTTGCCCGGCTCTTTGGCGATTCTAGCACGCATATTCGCGAACCACTTGCAGGGTGACTCGGCTACCACTGCATGTTGACAGATCACGACGTTAAGCTTCCCTCGACGGTAGTGGACGTCGAATTGGGACTGTTGGGACTGAAGGGCTCTCGATCGAGTTGAGCCACTTAAGTGCCAGATGATCCGTTATCACGTCGAAGGTAGCAACGCAGCTTCCGTATCGCCCAAGCGATTGCCAGGCACTCTTTCTCGGTGGCGGAATAGTTCACTTCGGCCTTCAGCTACTTTCGACTCGTGTACGCTATAACCCACTCCTGCTCTTCTATCGTCTGCGTCAGCACTGCGCCGAGGCCGTACTCGATCGCGTCAATCTATAGGACGAATCTGGCGGAATAGTCCTAACAAGCAAACAGGTGCAGTCGTCGAGCTGTCCTTTAATTGACGCAATGCCTCCTGTTCTTGATCCCATGCCCATTTCCAAAACACACGTTTGTGTTTCTTTGTGGAAGTGCACCGCTGGCAGCAGGCATAAGCATAGAATGTGACAGTGACATTGAAATAGCCCGCCCCAGGGCAATCTATACAAATCCCGCTTATAGTGGGAAAACTATACGCAACTGCTGCCTCTGGAAGCCGGAGTGTTATAGAAATTAATAATTGTTTAACGAAAAATTACCGCGTGCAGTGCGAATGAGCAAGTACTTACAAAACTTAAGCTGCACTCAGCTGATCGCAACTCAAGTACGTGAGTGCGTGCTCGAGTGCAGCAAAGCTTTCGCGAGAGAACTTCCGCAAAAGCTCACTTGCAGCTGCACTGATAGTGCTGGCAAAACATTCCTTGCAGTGACAGTGCTGACAGTAAAGTCACAATTTGTGATCAATCACTTGTTACAAAAATACAGGATATTTTTGCAATTGGTAATTAAGTGTAAAAAGCTTGTTTTGATTTAATTTTAATTATTTTTTCTCCCTGCTGGAAAAAATAATAACAAAATAAAGAACAATGGCCACGAACAACCGACCTCAAAATGGCGAAGAAACTCATTTGCCAATCTACCGGCTGCCGAAAAGCTCAACAACCTCTCCTTCTAACATGGCCACTTATGTCGATCGCCTCAATGGAAAAAGTTCACCGTAAGACTTTTACCAGTATTACAACAACACGCTCGCCATTAGTGGAAATCTGAACGGCGCCTCCACTTCGCGGTCAGCCGGTACCCAGCAATACTCGACTTGGCAACCGCAACAACATGACACTGTCAGCACAACGACAGCAACAATTACTACAACCACAGCGTCTTCCAGCAGCGGTTGCAGGACTTCTGCCTCATTAGGTACAAGCCGCACCGCTTTAGAGACCTTGAGGACTCGCCCCAAAACCACCAATCCGACCTTGCAGTCCACCCCGTCTGGCACCCAGAGTTCCTCCTTGGCAGCGGCATCTTGTGCCACAAAACCCCCTCTGCCACCTAATAAGAACGTAGGTGCTATGCCAGCCTTTCGCCACTGGTATATTGGCAAAGAAAACGGCGTGGGGCTACATTGTTGGACGAAGCCGTTAAAAAAGAGAAGCCACTGAAAAACCGCAACACCAGCCGCACTGGAACTAAGCCCGTTACTCCCAACACCACTTCGACAAGAAGCAACAGATTTGCTCTCCTCGAGCCTCAGGACGACGTCTCTGTGATCGATGAGGACGACATGGACACTGACGACGAAGCGCCTCCAGCCCCAGACCAACCGTGCTCTTTCAAATTTTTGTATGTACTGTCTGTATGTGTATTTGTCCGCATAACCAAAAATGCCCACAAATTCAATTTTTCTCAAAAGTCGGTGGCTTTCTTCACTTTTGAAGGGACGAGTAATATGAAATAATGAAAGCGTTTGCCACGTCGTTGCGAAATTCTTGCAATTTAGCTCGTTATCGTTGGTAAGGGTACCTAAGCGTGACTATGTGTGTATTTAAAATATTTTCGACTTGCTACTCACGCATACTTACATATTTTGAATAGAACAATTTATGCACTTGTGTGCCTGTTGAAGGCCTGCCTAGCCGTTCCTTGCAAATTTGACAAGATTTGAAATTGCTCCAGTTCCACTGTAAATTTGATGTGTTTGTGAAAAGAATTTAACTCTACTAGAATGTTTTATACTTCAGTTTTGTCCGTTACAGTTTCAAAGTGGATGTCTACTTATTTTGCCAGAAGTTTTAGCTTTGTAGTCAATTTATCACTAACATTGAGGGTATTTATTTATTTATTTAATGGTCGACAAAACGAGTGTCTTCCTCATTATTCAATAGATTGTACAATAGAATTATATGCTAAAAGTCTAGTTAAAGGATACAATTTTCTAAATAGCATCACCGACCGATGGAGGTGTTTTATTTGCCAGTCCGGCCAGCTGTGCCCCTTTTCACAGCTAATTTTGTAAGTGACGCTATTAGAGCCTACATCTAAGCAGAATGTTGTAAGTAGGAAAAAAGTGATCTCAAGTAAAATTAAAAATAATTTTAATTTGCTATATTAATAAAGAAAATATAATAAATAGGAAAAAAAGAAAGTAAGAAAATTGTTAATAAAGTAAAGCAATGTAAGTTAGATAAAGAGTGTTAAGTAGATAGGACAAAGAGAAAAGTAATGGGAGATCACCGACCCGGTGGGGAAAAATTTTTCAGCCTGTCCGGCAAGCTATGCCGCTGCTCATAGCTGGGAATGGTCAGCGACTTCCCGAAGGTATCCCGAAAGCAACGATTTTATTAGGGGTAGAGAAAGTTCGGTAGAGAAAGCGTGATGCAAACTATTATAATTTTTACATTGCACGCGAAAAGGATTGTGCATAGCGTAGTCTGTTGTGCACGGAAATAGGAATAAGGGGCGATTATTTCTGGTTAGTCTAGCCGGAACAGAGAATTGAAGACGCCCTAGCAGAAAAGGAGAATCTATGTCGCCAATAATCAACTTAAGTAGAAGGACAACACCGAGAATTGTAATACGGTTGGTTAACGACGGAAGGTTGAGAAGAAGCAGTCTGCTGGAGTAGGACGGCAACCGAAGATTAAGGTCCCAATTTAAACCTCGTAAGGCAAATAGCAGAAATTTCTGTTGTTATACTGTGGAGACCAGATGCAAGAGCAGTATTCAAGGATATGGCGAACAAGAGAGATGTACAGAAGTTTTGTTATAAAAAGATCGTTAAACTCTTTAGACCATCATATAATGAATCCAAGTACACCTTGTGAGGCGGCTAATGAGACCAGCCACCCCACAGTTTTCACGGCAAGGAGCCGTCATCCCTTTGGCCAAATTACGGCAAAGAGCCGCTGGCGGGACAATGTTTTAATTTTCTTTAGTTATAAGTATTAATTATATTAGGTTAAGATCTTAGTGAAATAAGAGGCAAGGAGCCATCAGTAATATAAGCAGTTCGATTATTAGCAAAGAGGCAAGGAGCCGCGAATATTATAATTGATTTGAATAGTGAGTTTGAATTTAACCGCCGGCCGCCGCTGCAACCGTGCGTTGTCGATCGGTTGCTCAACACCGTCTTCGTGAGCGCAACTTCAATTCGGCGGCGAAGAGCGAAAGCTCCGAGGCGAAGTTGCGAAAGTTGAGCAGCCGAAGCGAGCGCATGGCTTGCCGGCGAGCGTGCCGGCACTTGTGATTGAACGTTAAGGGTGAGTAGAAGTGCTGCGCGAGATAAACGAAATCATAGATGGTATAGTGGAGCGCTAGGGCTCCAGAAAACAGTGCGGCAGGGTTTAGCTTAGGATTGACGATAAGGTCGGAATGAATAATAGTGAATAAAGTGCCAACGTTGTAATTATCTAGAAAGTATTGGATTATTCCCTGTTTCCTGGTAATGGTACGAGGCCACGGCCCGATGGTGTAGGTGTGTAGAGGTAGATCTGGGCTTGCTTTGGTCAGGATACTCACCCCCCCTTTAAGCCCTCTCTCCCAGCGAAATTATAAATAACTTGTGACTCGCTAGACCTGGTAAGACTGAGAATTATACCCCGGCCAGAAGCTTCCTTACAAGTGGCGCCCGAGCAGGGACCAAGAGGCGTTTAGGGGTGTTGCATGTCGGCGGATTAAAGCCCGCAAGCATGCCCGAATAGGTAATTTCCAAAAAAAAAAATATATATATATATAGGGTATTTCTAGTGGGGTATACCACTATAATAATAAAATTTTCTTTTATAAATAAAATTAATTAAACAAAAATAAATAAAAATGTGTGGATAATAATAAAATTAAAATAAACCGAGGTTCACAATAAAGATAAAAGCAGCGACCACATAAGGAACAGCCTAAAAGCGGAAAAGTGAGAAAAGAAAATTTTTAAATACCTTTTGTTGAGTTTTTTTTTTTGACAAAAAAAAGGGGGGTAAATATTTTTGTGGAATATTGTTTTGTATTTTTGTTTGGTGGAAGATATAACGACAAAAGGGGAAAAAAAAAAAAAAACTAAAGAAGAAAACTAAAAGGAACCAAAGTGGTTGAGCAAGATCGGCGTAAAAGTGAAAAGACACCAACACCAAGAAAAGGAGAGAGGAATAGTAAAGGGACCGACGGAACCCCTAGAACGGGAAGAGAGGGAAACAGCGACGTCGACTAGCAAGGAAGTATACAATAAAGGATGGAGGCAGGTGAGTGCCAAAGCCCGGGGGTAGGCGTCCGCTGGTTTCACCAGCGACGCAAAGAGGAGTTAGTGGCGATCGCCCAGGAGTTTGGGCTGGAAAAGGAGGGGCGCGTGGAGGAGCTACGTAAGCGGCTGTCCATCTACGTGCAGGAGGGCGGTCATTCGACTGGGATTTGGGCTCGGCTCGCCGAGCTGGAATCCCAGTATGCTAAAACTCTTGAGCCGCCATCTTGGGGCGTCCCACCCGACTTTGGTGGACGGCCACGGCAAAAGCCGGAACCTGACCTCAGAAGCTCCCAGCTGTACGGGCTTTTGCAGGCGCCCACCCCGAGTTTGACCGTCTCGGGCGTGGAGGCAGTTTCTGCTCTCGGTGGAAATGAAGACCGCCGAGCAACTGCGGTCAACGCAGAGGTGGAGAGGTCCCCTGTTGAACCGGGTGGTGGTCCCTGCTATACTAGGCCGCACCATCCATCGGAGGCGAGGCCACTTCCCAATGTCTCGGAGCAAGTTCGGAAGTGGGGTATGAGGTACGATGGACGCTCCGACCCCCTTGGGTTCTTAGAGGACCTCGAGGAGCGCGCTATCACCTATGGTATAGCCCTCGACCGTCTGCCCAGGGCAATGAGCGAGGTATTCTGCGATAGGGCTGCTCGTTGGTTTCTGAGCAATGGGCTAAGGGATGTGCCGTGGGCCGTGTTTAGGAGGGACTTCTTGGAGTTTTTCTTGCCCCCTCGTTACTTCGAGAGGCTTGAGGACGAGATCCGATCCCGGAGGCAGCGCGTAGGTGAAGCGTTCAAGGAATATTTGATAGAGCTGAGGGCTCTTATGCACCACGCTAGATACGAGCCGGCACAAGAGCTGCATCGGATCTACGAGAACGCCGCTCCAGAATACAGGCTCTATGTGCGACGGCAAGACTTTTCTACCCTATCCCAGCTAACTCAACTGGCCGTAGAATACGATACCGTCGTGAGGCAGAGGGCGGAGTACTCAGGCAGCCAACCCTTGGGTCAGGGTGTCTCCAGTTCAAATAGTGCAGAGTGGGCGAGGACGGCGCAGTCCTCGGGACATCTCAATCCGTTCCGGTCTGCTCCCAGCGGATCCGGGACGACCGTTGTGGACAACAGGGTCTCCACCCCACCCGCTGCAACTCACGCAGAGGTGGCCCATCAGATGATGAGCCAAGAAGCCGGGAACAGATATGATCCGCGACGGGCGTGTCGTAGGTGCGCACAGGAAGGGCATTTTGCCAGGGAATGTCCCAACGCCCCTGTCTTATTTTGTTGGGTATGTGGAAGCCGGGGCCGAAGTAGTCGGGAGTGTTGCCACCGCGCGGAGACGGGAAACGGGCAACGGCGTCGTCCGGACCAGGATCGGGTCGGCGCCAATACACACGGAACGCAGCAATAGGACACCCACTGAAGGTGGACGGTGGCCGGATCGTCGCTACGGTAGAGATTGGCAGACGAACGATGCCCGCCACGATCGATACCGGAGCCACCCGTAGCTTCATGAGTGAGGACTGCGTACGCAAATGGACGATCCGGGGAAGAGCGGAGGAAATACAGGTACGTATCCGCCTGGCAGATGGGTCCACCCTTGAGGTAGATAAGGCTTTGAGA
Organism: Drosophila virilis; assembly: GCF_030788295.1. Classification (NCBI taxonomy): domain Eukaryota; kingdom Metazoa; phylum Arthropoda; class Insecta; order Diptera; family Drosophilidae; genus Drosophila; species Drosophila virilis. The sequence continues at coordinate 1,089,658 of NW_027212837.1, read as the reverse complement.
GTAGACGCCAGCTTAGGGGGAAAAACGATCAGCATGACGATGCTCATCATGCTCTCAATGCTGGACCATGTAATCCTGGGTATGGATTTTTTGGGGGCGATGAATACCACAATACGCTGCGGCGAGGCGGAACTGGTCCTAGAAGCAGCGACGACACCGGGCGAGAGGCCAGGAGCGAGCGAGGAGTCGGAGGAAGGCCGCCCAAGGCATGAAAAGGGAGCACCTGCTCGGCTACAGAGGGAGCCGGAGGAAGGCCACCCAAGGCATGGAAAGGGAGCACCTGCTCGGCTACAGAGGGAGCCGGAGGAAGGCCTCCCAAGGCATGGAAAGGGAGCACCTGCTCGGCTACAGAGGGAGCCGGAGGAAGGCCTCCCAAGTCATGATGGGGGCACCTGCTCGGCTACAGAGGGAGCCAAAGGCAGGCCTCCCAAGTCATGAGAAGGGAGTACCTGCTCGGCCTTCGACGGAAAAGGGGAGTTAAGTCCGACCCGAATCGACAGCCTGGAGAATCCAAGAGGTGGCGCATAGAGCTACAGAGGCAGACCTCTAATGGTTACGGAAGCGGCACGGCGGGAACGTGCACGAGAAAGGACGGAGTAGGAGCGATGACCAGAATCCACACGGACATAGAAGGCCAGGAGCGATCGCCAGAATCGAGCGGCCACGGAGTTCTATCTGGAATCGAAATGGTCCCAGGATGGGGCGATAACGGCATCGAAGAGGCGAATTGGCCAGCGTGTCTGGACCCAGAACTGAGGGAGTTCCTGGATTCAGAGCTGGCACTCTTCGAGGGGCTGCAGGGAATCTCGCACATCGCGGAGCACCGAATCCGGCTGAAGGATGACAAGCCGTTGAAACAAAGGTACTACCCCAAGAATCCGGCCATGCAGAGGGTGATCGACGAGCAAGTGGATGAGTGGATCCGGACAAATGCCATCGAGCCGTCGCGTAGTCCGCACAGCGCCCCGATCGTCTTGGTCAAGAAGAAGACTGGCGAGTGGCGTATGTGCATTGACTACCGACATTTCAACGCGCATTTCATTCCAGACGCTTATCCGGTGCCTCGTATTAACCACATCCTGGAGCGGTTGCGCCACGCCCGGTTCATCTCCACTCTGGATTTGAAGCACGGGTACTGGCAGATACCGATGGCAGCCGATAGCCGGGAGTGTACGGCGTTCACAGTCCCTGGAAGAGGTCTTTTCCAATGGCGGGTGATGCCATTCGGCTTACACTCGGCGTGTGCGACATTCCAGCGCGCTTTGGATACGGTAATACGGCCGCAGATGGAGCCTCATGCGTTCGCTTACCTAGACGACATCGTGGTAATAGGAGCGACAAAAACACAGCATTTAGAGAATTTGAGGGAGGTATTTCTCCGGCTAAGGGCGGCCAATCTCCGGTTAAATAGAAAAAAATGCAGCTTCTTCCGGGAGAGGTTAGTCTACCTAGGACATGTAATTTGCGGAGAAGAGATACGGACCGATCCAGAGAAAATGGAGGCGATACGAAAACTGAGGGCCCCAACAAATTGCAAAGAACTGCGACAGTGTCTCGGGATGGCGTCATGGTAAAGGCGTTTCGTACCCAATTTCGCGACCCAGGTACAGCCACTCACAGCGCTCTTAAAGAAGGGACAGAAATGGGCATGGGAGCAAGAACAGGAGGAGGCATTGCGTCAATTGAAGGAGAGCTTGACGACTGCCCCTGTGTTGGCTTGCCCCGACTTTTCCGCCAAGTTCGTCTTGCAGACTGACGCGAGTGAGTATGGCCTCGGTGCAGTGCTGACGCAGACGATCGATGGACAAGAGCGGGTGATAGCATACGCGAGCCGAAAGTTGCTGAAGGCCGAGGTAAGCTATTCCGCCACTTAGAAAGAGTGCCTGGCAATCGAGTGGTCGATCCGGAAGTTGCGTTGCTACCTAGAAGGGTACCGATTCGACGTAATAACGGACCATCTAGCGCTCAAGTGGCTGAATTCGATCGAGAGCCCGTCAGGAAGGATTGCGCGATGGGCATTGGAACTGCAACAGTTCCAATTTGACGTTCATTATCGTCGAGGAAAGCTCAACGTCGTGGCCGATGCCCTGTCGAGGCATCCTCTAGAGACCTGCCAACAAGCAGTGGTGGCCGAGACCCCCTGCAAATGGGTCGCGAGGATGCGTGTTAGAATCGCCGAAGAGCCAGCCAAGTTCCCGGATTACACCGAGGAAAACGGACAGCCATACAGGCATTTGGGTCACCAGATAGACGATGAGGACTACATCCCTTGGAAACTATGCGTATGCAGTGGTCAACGCCAGAGGGTACTGCGGGAATGTCATGATGCTCCCACGGCCGGACATCAAGGTGTCAGAAAAACGGTGGCGAGGTAAGTCCAGCGGTACTACTGGCCGGGTATGTTCCGCGATGCTGCCAGATACGTGAAATGTTGCGAAGACTGCCAAAAATTCAAGAGTGAGCAACTCAAACCGGCTGGTCGCATGCTGACGAGGCAGGTGACAGAGCCGATGGCGGTACTTTGCGCGGACTTCGTCGGACCCCTTCCACGGTCGAAACATGGAAACACGATGCTATTTGTGCTCCATGACGCTTTCTCGAAATGGGTGGAGTTGGTCCCTCTCAGAAGAGCCACGGCAGCACACCTGCAAACTGCGTTTCGAGAGAGGATTCTAAGTAGGTTCGGGGTACCTAGAAAGTTTGTGTGCGACAACGGGGTGCAATTTACGAGTCGGAGCTTCAAGTCATTTTTGGGGTCCCTGGGTGTAGAGATCCAGTATACCGCCCCGTACTGTCCGCAAGAGAATCCCACTGAGAGGACTAATCGGACTGTAAAGACCATGATAGCGCAATTTATTGAGGGCCACCAGAGTTCATGGGATGAACTCTTGCCCGAGATCTCGCTGGCGGTCAACACTAGCGTGGCAGATTCAACGGGCTTTAGTCCCGCTTTCCTGATGCACGGCAGGGAACCTCGGTTACCTGCAGCTCTGTACGATCAGGTAACTCCGGGGTCCGCAACTAGTGCGCTCGACCCTAGGACAAAGGCGGATAGGCTAAAAGAAATTTTTGATATCGTCCACAGCAACCTCCAGCACGCATCAAAGGATTACATCTTTGCGGAGAGGAGAGTGGCGGCCCTCGTTGGACTCGATGGTCCTGTTGAGGCAGCACCAGTTGTCCAACGCTGCCGAAGGTTTCGCCGCAATGTTGGCACCCAAATTTGACGGCCCCTACAAAGTCGTCAAATTCATATCCCCCAATATCGTGCGGCTGGTGAAATCAGACGACCGCAAGAAGAGGGTGGCCAACATTACAAAATTGAAACCATTCTACAGAAAGACGACGAGCGACGAAGAAGACGAAGATCCAGGGCACGCAAATGCCCACGAGTAAGCGAAGGATGAGAGCAACACCCGTCGCCCAACGAAACTATTATGATTAAGCTTAGATAAAACTAACATTAACAACATAATTCAGAATAGGCATAGTAAAGTGTGAGCCGCACTGAGAGAATAGGGCATTAACAAATAAGTAAAGAGTAAGTTAACCAATAAGCTGAACTTTCAGACGTCAGCCGAAGACAACAACAGCGGGGACACCGAGCCTTTCCCCGGGCCGGGAGCCGCAGGCCGTCCGCGCGACCCACGCCAGGGGCGTGAGTACTATCGAAGAGAACGGCAAGAAGGACCGCCTCGCCAGTTCCGCCATACACTATTCTCCCGGTGGACCAGCATAATGGAGAGGCCAGACGGGATGGTCTTGCTGATGGCAGTCGAGGTCACGACAATGTTCGTGGAGGCACCATTCGCCCGGAACTCGCCACCGTACGCCGAAGAGCCTGCATCTCCGCCCCTCGCATCCCACTCGGCACAGTCATCAGAGCCGGCAACCCCAACCGTGGCCGGCGAGATGGACGAGGAACAGCCCGCGCCGAGGCGCCAGACGAAACCTTTCCTAAGGAATCGGAGGAGGGGTGGCTCGACGACGAGGACGAGATGCCCGCGCTCGTGCCTATTGCCCGCGCCGAGACACCCGACACCATCGCCCGGCGGGAGTTAGAAGACGCCTGGTTCGGCCATGAAGGCAAGGCGCCATCCCGAAAAGGTTCCTTCACGGTTCGCCAGAAAGGCCGGGATGAAGTCTGGTCCGAGGAAGAGGACGCGGTGGTGACGGCTTCGTCACCCAAGCTTTCGAGTCCAACCCAGGATTCCTTCCCCAGGGCTCTAAAGACGCCCACGGAGAGCGAGTTGTGGGACGACATAGTGGACCTTTTCGATGGCATCGACGGGCGGGACACTAGCCTGGACTCAGTGCTGGAGGAGGAACCCGACACCGAGGTCGACACGGTCGCCCGCAGTGCCGACGTGAGGGTCACACCGGAGAGCCACCCCAAGAAACACGAAACCCGAGGTCGAGGCGATCGCCCACAGTGCTGACGTTGGGGTAAAACCGGAGGGCCCCGTCGAGGAACCCGTGCCCGATTCCACCCCCTCAGGCTGGAAGGTGTTTCCTCTTGGAACACCGCTGTCGTCGGGCGTGGTGGACCTAATCGCCAGAGAGGCGCAAATCCGCCGCTTCCGGTGCCGACGTACTCGGTTCAACGTGTCCGACGGGGAGAGCGAGTACAGCGTTACGCTGAACGCGAAAGGCGACGTGACCGTCACCTGTCCGAAGTGAGGGGGGGGGGGGGTGTGAGGCGGCTAATGAGACCAGTCACCCCACAGTTTTCACGGCAAGGAGCCGTCATCCCTTTGGCCAAATTACGGCAAGGAGCCGCTGGCGGGACAACGTATTAATTTTCTTTAGTTATAAGTATTAATTATATTAGGTTAAGATCTTAGTGAAATAAGAGGCAAGGAGCCATCAGTAATATAAGCAGTTCGATTAGTAGCAAAGAGGCAAGGAGCCGCGAATATTATAATTGATTTAAATAGTGAGTTTGAATTTAACCGCCGGCCGCCGCTGCAACCGTGCGTTGTCGATCGGTTGTTCAACAACGTCTTTGAGAGCGCAACTTCAATTCGGCGGCGAAGAGCGAAAGCTCCGAGGCGAAGTTGCGAAAGCTCGCGTCGAAGTTAAGCAGCCGAAGCGAGCGCATGGCTTGCCGGCGAGCGTGCCGGCACTTGTGATTGAACGTTAAGGGTGAATAGAAGTGCTGCGCGAGATAAACGAAATCATAGATGGTATAGTGGAGCGCTAGGGCTCCGGAAAACAGTGCGGCAGGGTTTAGCTTAGGATTTACGATAAGGTCGGAATGAATAATAGTGAATAAAGTGCCAACGTTGTAATTATCTAGAAAGTATTGGATTATTCCCTGTTTCCTAGTAACCCGGCTTACCTTAACATCGGAAGTAACCGGTGTTCGACCTAACCTCGAACGAGGGGCATGCGATACAAGATTGTGGCTCCGGGGTGGGCATTGCCGGTTCGTGTTTAGGCAGTGGACCTGGTGTGAGGCCACGGCCCGCTAGTGTAGTTGGTGCAAGGCCACGGCCCGCTAGCATAGTGGTACGAGGCCACGGCCCGGCAGAAAGATAGAGCGATTAGGCAGTGGAGCTAGTGTGAGGCCACGGCCCGCTAGTGTAGTTGGTGCGAGGCCACGGCCCGCTAGCATGGTGGTGCGAGGCCACGGCCCGGCGGAGAGATAGGGTGTTTGGGTAGTGGAGTTGGTGCGAGGCCACGGCCCGCTGGTGTGGTTGGAGCGAGGCCACGGCCTGCTAGCATAGATGGTACGAGGCCACGGCCCGATGGTGTAGGTGTGTAGACGTTGATCTGGGTTTGGTTTGGTCAGGATACTCACCTCAGTATTACTCTTTGGGTCCTACCTTTTAAATAAGAATTAATCCAAAGTAAAAGGGACAGAGGGAAACCTATTCGGTCAAGTTTAAAAAGTAAAATGTCATGGTGCACAGAGTCAAACGCCTTACTGAAGTCAGTGTAAATGACATCAGTTTGCATTTTCGAAAGGAAAGCATCATTTACCAAGGAAGTAAAGCAGATTGGTCGTAGTTGACCAATTCTTTACGAATCCATGTTGAACAGGGGAAACAACTGATTTGCAGAAATGCTGCTGATTATTTTTTTTAAATAATTTAGGAATAGCAGACAGTTTTGCAATGCCCCTGTAATTTTGTATATCAGACTTCCCACCTTTCTTGTGAAGAGGAATGATATAAGATTCTTTCCAAAGAGATGGAAAGACAGAAGTTTCAAGGGATAGATTAAAAAGCTTTAGCAATGGATAGAAAAGGGAAGAACTACACTCCTTGAGTAGACAACTAGGAATATTGTCCGGCCCAGGAGAGTAAAAAGATTTTAGAGAGTTTATAGCTAATAGGAGAGAGAAGTGTGAAATAATGGGGGGAGGTATAGAACTAGCGGAGGAAATAGTATAAGGGTAAGAATTAGTATTAGGACAGACTGAAGAGTAAGTTGATTGGAAAAAATTAGCAAAGAGGTTAGCAGAATCAGTGTCATTGCTAGCTTTATCCATCCCAAGAAAAAAAGAAGATGGCAAAACTTGAAGATTTACGCTTCAAGTTTACAAAATTATAAAACTGTCTCGGATTTCGGGCGAATTGCCTTTTACAACGAATTAGATAATTCTCATAGCATTGAGAATTAAGAAGAAAGAAGTTCGACTTGGCTATGGAATATTTAGCCAAGTCTGTACACGAACCAGACTTTTTAAACTTTTTAAAATATTTGGATTTTACATTTTTTAGATGTGATAATCTGGGAGTAAACCAGGGTGGTTTTGAAAAAGTAGTCGAAGGAATTGACTTAGGAATACACACATCTAAGAGGGAGTTTAGGGTGATATAAAAAAAATTAATGGCTGTATTCATATCAACTGAGTCATATAAGAAAGACCAATCGGTTGAATAAATAAGCTGATTCAGCAAAGAATAATTTCCTTTGCGAAAGCAATAGAGGGGCTTATTGGCTGATGAGCACGAAATGAAAGGATTACAATTTAGCATTGCAATCTCTTAAGTCGGATGATAGACATCCTCAGGATGAGATAAAGGAGGGGACCTAGACACATTAGAAATAAGGTAGTCGTTAACAAATACAAGGTCAAGTGTTCTATTCATATGATTAGAAATTGAATTGATTTGAAACAACGAAAGATCAAGCATGCAGTCTATAAAATCGTGCTGTGCTGAGGGCACTAGATAATTTTCAGCAGTGAATAATGACCAACAGATGTTCGGCAAATTAAAATCACCCAACACCATTAATAGGTCATTATCACGCACGTGTGAAGAAACTACTTTAATACAAGTAATATGATTCATATAAACTTGAATATCAGAAGAAGGTGGAACAAAAGAGCATGTTACATAGATATTCCGTGTAGGAAAAGACACCTTAACTGAGACAATCTCAGCGTCAGTAGGCGTACTAAAACAGAATAGTTCAGACTGGAGAGTGGCTTTTACGGCAATTAACACCCCACCACCTCGAGTCGGACGATCATTTCTAAGCAAAATAAAGTTATTCGGTCGAATCTCAAAATCAAATATGGTTGAGTTTAACCATGTTTCTGAATATGCTATTATATCCGAATCGAAGGAAGTGCTTGCCATGTATTTTGAATGATGATATTTCACGAGGGGTGGAGAAATTAAATTTGGTAATTGACACGCTAGCAGAAGATTTGCTAGCAATATAGGCTGCCAATGACTCAGAAGTGGTGTCCGACGAAAATTGAGCCAAGAAAACTTGCCTACGAGGGGCAACTACCGTTAAAGTAGGCGCTGATGGGGCTGTAGGTATTACAGGAGTTGGAGAAGCTAACGAGGCACAATTATTGTTTTTAACAATCTGGGCAAGATTGCGCGCAGGTCTACCGTTGCGGCCAGGAGCTGACGGGGCTGAGGCAGTTTGATTAATTGGGACGGGATCAGGTACGGGCTCTACTGGGACTAGTACAGGGGTTGAAACAGGGGTAATTGGACAGTCGCTTGGAGGAGGCGATAAAGACAACATTGGAGATACCTCCAAGTTGCTAGGAAGAGACAAAAAAGTCGTAGGTGTCTGAACAGACGTAGAGGGCAATTGCAAAAGTTGAGGCTCCAACCGGCGATTGGTTGGGGACTCAAATTTATATTTGCCAAGCAATTCGAAACTCGAGTCAAAATTACTCGAGACCTGCTTAGCCACATTATTTAATTTTAAGAATTGATTTCTCACAGAATTATACATTCTGGAGGAATCAATTTGCTTGTCGATGCCTTCTGGGCACGACCAACGCAAGCCACCGCTGCCCTTCTTGGCAATAGCAGCGATCTTGTCGCAATCACGCCCAGTGAGACCTGCACATTTAGCATCATATTCTCACACAGCCAGCAATTAACAAATAGCGGCAGTGCAGAATCGTCAGCCTGCTTGAACGTGCACGGTTTCTTACAGCACGACATAATTATTAAATGCGTATACAAGTTGCGAGAGCGCAGAGCAAAACGGAAACGGTGCACAAGATAGAGCAAGTAAACACTTAAAAAAACAATTATTCGTACACAAACAAATTGCTTGGAGCGAAAAGCAATAGAAAAAATTTGCGAGAGCGCGATGCACAAGCAGAAAGTATGCAGCGAACACACGCACAAACAAGTGTATGCACAGGGTAGCACCAAGGCAAAAGAATCAAAACAGGCAATAACAACAAACACGGAATTGACGCCGCGATTTATAAAATGCAATAATTAACAGACTTACGCTGCACAACAGATAACACTTTGCACAGTTTATAAAAGCTTTTTAAATAAAGCTCCGAAAAATGCAAAATTTTGAAATAAAAAGCAGGATAAAAGCGCAAAAATAAATAAAAATCTTGGAGCACAAGTAAAACACGTCAATCACTCTCAACTGAGAACTCTCTCTTGATTGTCCAAAAGCTCTTTCATTATTATGTCAGCTATTACTGCAGAGGCCGGTGATCCCATTGCCACTCCCTTTAACATAATGTATTTTCTGTGTTCATATTTTAAATACCTGTTCCCTTTCAATTTGTGTAAAGTACAAGTTCTATTGGTATCCTGGGATACAGGGACGACGTCAAAAGATAGGATAAGAAGGGGGCGGGAAGACTCATTTTGATTTTCTGGACAATCCATTTATTCAGACTCGGTCGAAGGCCTATCGTCATAAGCCCTAAGAGTATAGATAATCACTCTGTGAACTTGTTCAACAGCGCCATGCCCATCGTTGAACCCAAATAGGTCATCAGGAAGAATGGTCATTTGATCCTAGCAATACGGGCGACAATCAGTCTTTCCCAAACCTTCGATAAGGAATGCAGGAGACTAATCGACCAATATGACTCAAGGTCATGGTCATATTCCGGCTTGCCCGATTTATGGATCCTCGCTAACTTCCACTGGGCAGGGTAGTGTTGCATACCTTACATGGCGTTAAAGATCAACGTTATAAAATGGAGCGCGCGCGTTGACAGGTCCTTCAGAGTGCTTTAGCCCTGGGAAGGGCTTTGACGTCATTGATCACCTCCTCCACGCGGATGGGGCCGATAGGTGGTGACATCTGAAGAGGAGTGTCCTACGCTCGGGTAGTCTCATCGAGATCTTCTGGGGAGGCCAAATCGAAAGGTGTGAACAGAACCTCTAAGTGGCTGGCGAAGGTATCAGCTTGCCCTTCGCCTGTAAGGCAGTATGTTCTATTGTGGCAAAGAAGGGGAACGGTTCTCAAGGTTTGGTGCTTCAGGTTTTTAATTGCAAGTATCCTGAGTCATGGGTAGAGTCCATGTCCTCCGACCCTCTAAAAAAGTATGCGTCTTTGTGTTTGCGAAGGGCCTCTTTGAATTGCCGCTCCGCTCTTCGATGCGCTGCCTTTTCCGGCCAGTAGTACCTTTGGGCTAGCCTCGACACTGTTCACCTCACGCCTTGATGACTGGCTGTGAGAGCATCATGGCATTCCGCCAATACCCTCTGCCGTTGACCACACCATAGCTTCCACACATAGCTTCCACACATAGCTTCAACTCGATCGAGTTGAGTCACTTAAGTGCCAGATGATCCGTTATCACGTCGAAGGTAGTAACGCAGCTTCCGTATCGCCCAAGCGATTGCCAGGCACTCTTTCTCGGTGGCGGAATAGTTCACTTCGGCCTTCAGCTACTTTCGACTCGTGTACGCTATAACCCACTCCTGCTCTTCTATCGTCTGCGTCAGCACTGCGCCGGGGCCGTACTCGATCGCGTCAATCTATAGGACGAATCTGGCGGAAAAGTCCTGACAAGCAAACACAGCTGCAGTCGTCGAGCTGTCCTTTAATTGACGCAACGCCTCCTGTTCTTGATCCCATGCCCATTTCCAACACTCACGTTTGTGTTTCTTTAGAGATCGGACTTAAAAATTGCAGTCTCGTGTGTGTGTGCGTGTAAGTGCACCGCTGGCAGCAGGCATAAACATAGAATATGACAGTGACATTGAAATAGCCCGCCCCAGGGCAATCCATACGAATTCCGCTTATAGTGGGTAAACTATACGCAACTGCTGCCTCTGGCACACAGGGTTCCTCCTCGGCAGCGGTTTCTTGTGCCACCTATTAAGAACGTTGGTGCTATGCCAGCCTTTCACGAGCCACTGGTATATTGGCAAAGAAAACGGCGTGGGGCTACATTGTTGGACGAAGCCGTTAAAAAAAAGAAGCCACTGAAAAACCGCAACACCAGCCGCACTGGAACTAAGCCCGTTACTCCCAACACCGCTTCGGCAAGTAGCAACAGATTTGCTCTCCTCAAGCCTCAGGACGACGTCTCTGTGATCGATGAGGACGACATGGACACTGCCAACGAAGCGCCTCTAGCTCCAGACCAACAGCAAGCAGCGAAGAAGATCTCCAAACCACGGCCGATATCAGTCCCTGAAATCAGCGATATCGACACAATGGAGCAAACCATTGATCAGTCAGTGGGCTCAGACTCCTATGAGTTCAAGGTCTCTCCCTCTGCCTATCTCAGAATATACGCCAAAGATGACGACACTCACAGAGCAATTGTCCGCAAACCCACTGAAGTGAGAGTGCAATTTACTCACTTCTGCCTGAAAGAAGACAGACCATACCACGTTGTGGTTAAAAATCTGGCCGCTTCTACTCCCAGAAGCCGGATCGAAGCTGCCTTCACGTCGCACGGCCACACTGTGACGAACTTATACAACCCGGGCACCAGACAGCCTACAAGTGAAGCCAGTACAGACTTCACCAACGACTCGCCGAGTGCAACTTCCGGTTTATTGATCTCAAGCAGGATGTTAAAAACAGGGAAGCGCTAAGACTCAACAGGGTGGGCCATCATCGGGTCACCATTGAGCTCCCGAGGAAGAGTAACAGCATAGGGCAGTGTTCCGCTGCTTCGAGCTCGACCACACCAAAAACTACTGTCTCAAACAGCCCATGTGTGGTAGGTGCGGTCAGCCCCACTGGACGAACTCGGAGCAATGCCATGCCAAAACGGTGGCAGACCTACGATGCTCAAACTGTGATGGGAACCATGTTCTACCTCAGGCGACTCCCAGCGCAATACAAATGGCTGCTATCATGGTGGGGACTCCTTTGGGCGAAATACCTGTAGCTGCTGTAACTGTAGCCAAACACCGACCGTATTGAAGCAAAATTAACATGCACATATATATACACATTGTAAATATTTAAATTAAACTATCATTAACCAAAACTCTCGCTGGTAAAAGTTGCTAAAAGTAAAAAGTAACAGAAAATTAGCAAAAGAAAAAAATGTCCATTTCCGCTTCTTCTTTAAGAGCGCTATACCTGAGTTGCGAAGTTGAGAACGAAGCGCCTGTACCATGACGCCATTCCGAGACACCGCCGCAACTTCTTACGATTTGCCGGGGTCCTAAGGTTACGTATCGTTTCTATATCGTTTCCGTATCGTTTCCACCTTCTCTGGGCCGGTACGTATTCCTTTCCCACAAATGACATGTCCTAGGTAAACCAACGTCTCCCTGAAGAAACTGCACGTCTTCCTATTCAGCCTCAGATTAGCCGTCCTTAAACGGCGGAACACCTCCCTTAAGTTTTCTACATGTTGCTCTTTCGTTGCCCCTATTACCACGATGTCGTCTAGGTAGACGAACGCCTGAGACTCCATTTCCGGCCCTATAACCGTGTCTAAGGCTCAAGGACGTGATTAATCCTGGGAACAGGATAAGCATCTGGGATGGAATGCGCGTTGAGTTGACGGTAATCAATGCACATGCGTGCGGACTACGCGACGGCACTGTGCGTACTACGCGACGGTAGATGGCATCTACCTGTTCGTCAATCACCCTCCACGTGGCCGGGTTCTTCGGATAATATCGGGTTTAATGGGTCGTCGTCCTTTAGCCGGATCCTGTATTCCGCGATATGCGAGACTCTCTACAGCCCCTCAAAGAGTGCCAGTTCCGACTCCAGGAAGTCCCTAACTTCTGGATCCAGATCCGCGGGCCACTCTGCCTCTTCGATGCTGAGCTCGCTTTGCGCCTCCTCCGGGCACCACAACCGTCTCTCGATACCCTCTTGAAGTCGTTCCTGATCCCCTGTGTCCATATGGATTTTAGCCATTGTTCCTAGTCCCTCCGTTATCTGGCACCTTTCCGTGCCGCCTCCATGACCGGCGTAGACCTGTCGCTGAAAGTCTACCCGCCGCCTTTGGACTATTTAATCGCGTGGTCCAATCCAGCGTGAGACCCCTTCGACGATCACTTTCTCGTTCCTCTTTCCATCGGTTGCCGGATAGGTGCTCCCTCTTCTGGACCTGGGAGGCCTTCCTCCGGTTCCCTCGTGGTGTCCTCTTTCTGTTGCCGAGCAGGTGCTCCCCTTCCCTGACCTGGGAGGCCTTCCTTCGATGCCTTCTTGGTTTCCTCTCTCTGTTGCCGCTGTTGTGTTGCTGTTGCCTTCGGTCCCTTCTTCGTCTCTACTGCTATCGGCTGCCGAGCAGGCACTCCCGCTCCTTTGCGCGAGAGGCATTCTTTCGGCTCTTTCGTGGTTCCAGGCCCCGCGGCCAGAGACGTCACCACCTCGCCGCAACGTATCGTAGTGCCCATGGCATCCAAGAAGTCCATCCCCAGGTTGACGTGGTTCAACATTGCGGGCATGATAAGCAAGAACATGCTGACCACCTTCCCCGCTCGGCCGACGTCAATTCCTCAATGCCTTCCCTACTTCGAGCGTGGACCCATTTGCCAGACAAATGCGCGCTTGTACGTCTTTCACTCTCCCCCGAATCACCCACTGGCGTACACAGTCTTCACTCATAAAGCTACGAGTGGCCTCTGTATCGATAGTAGCAGGCATCGCCCGCCCGCCAATCTCTACCGTAGCGACGATCCGGCCACCCTCCACCTTAAGCGGGTGTACTACTACCGAGTCCCATGTTTGTCGGCGTCGACCCGACCCTGACCTGGGCGACGGCGTTGCCCGTTTCCCGCCTCCGTGCGGCGACAACAATCCTGGCTACTTCTGTCCCGGTGCCTACATATCCAACAAAAAAAAACAGGCGCATTGGGACATTCCCTGCTTGTCGCGGATCATACCCGGTTCCAGCCTCTCGGTTCATCTTTTGGTGGGCCACTTCCGCAGGGGCCGTTGCCGGCGGGGCGGAGACCTTGTCTATCCACAACGATCGCTCCGGATCCGATGGGAGTAGACCGGAATGGGTTAAGGTGTCCCCCCTGGGGCTGTACCGTCCTTTCCCACTGCAGTCGTCAAGCTGTCCTCTAATTGACGCAATGCCTCCTGGCTGCCGGCCAGCTCAACAACCTCTCCTTCTAACATGACCACTAATGTCGATCGTCTCGATGGAAACAGTCCACCGGAAGACTTTTACCAGTATTACAACGACATGCTCGCCAGTAGTGGAAATCAATACTCGATTTGGCAATCGCAACAGCATGACACTGTCAGCACAACGACAGCAACAACCACTGCGTCTTCCAGCATCGGTTGCAGGACATTTGCCTCATTAGGTACAAGCCGCACCGCTTTAGAGGCCACCAGGACTCGCCCCAAAACCACCAATCCGACCTTGCAGTCCACCCCGTCTGGCACCCAGAGTTCCTCCTTGGCAGCGGCTTCTTGTGCCAAAACCCCCCTCTGCCACCTATTAAGAACGAAGGTGCTATGCCAGCCTTTTATGAGCCACTGGTAAATTGGCAAAGAAAACGGCGGCCTGTTACTCCCAACACCACTTCGACAAGAAGCAACAGATTTTCTCTCCTCGAGCCTCAGGCCGACGTCTCTGTGATCGATGAGGACGACATGGACACTGACGACGAAGCGCCTCCAGCCCCAGACCAACAGCAAGCAACGAAGAAGATCTCCAAACCACGGCCGATATCCTGGAGTCGGCGATATCGTCGCAATGGAGCAAGCCATTGACCTATGAGTTCAAGGTCTCTCCCTCTGGCTATCTCAGAACATAGGCCAAAGATGCCGACACTCACAGAGCAATTGTCCGCAAACTCACCATTTAATATGTTGAATGGGTCCTAAAACGATTGCACGAGGCAAACATGAGGGTCTCATTCGAGATATCGATTTATTTTTAGAAAAGCGTTAACTTTCTAGGATTCATAGTCACCAGCGGAGGTGCCACGACAGATCGTTTTTCTTCGGGTTCGAGACACGCTCACGCGCTCAGACAGCAAGAGAGTAAGAAATACCTATGACTTGCGCGATAGAAAGGCATTGTTGCTTTTTTTCATTTCCTCCCACTATAGGAAACTGCTTTGGCTTACTATCAGTGCTCTTTCAAATTTTTGTATGTACTGTCTGTATGTGTATTTGTCCGCATAAGCAAAAATGCCCACAAATTCAATTTTTCTCAAAAGTCGGTGGCTTTCTTCACTTTTGAAGGGACGAGTAATATGAAATAATGAAAGCGTTTGCCACGTCGTTGCGAAATTCTTGCAATTTAGCTCGTTATCGTTGGTAAGGGTACCTAAGCGTGACTATGTGTGTATTTAAAATATTTTCGACTTGCTACTCACGCATACTTACATATTTTGAATAGAACAATTTATGCACTTGTGTGCCTGTTGAAGGCCTGCCTAGCCGTTCCTTGCAAATTTGACAAGATTTGAAATTGCTCTAGTTCCACTGTAAATTTGATGTGTTTGTGAAAAGAATTTAACTCTACTAGAATGTTTTATACTTCAGTTTTGTCCGTTACAGTTACAAAGTGGATGTCTACTTATTTTGCCAGAAGTTGTAGCTTTGTAGTCAATTTATCACTAACATTGAGGGTATTTATTTATTTATTTAATGGTCGACAAAACGAGTGTCTTCCTCATTATTCAATAGATTGTACAATAGAATTGTATGCTTAAAGTCTAGTTAAAGGATACAATTTTCTAAATAGCATCACCGACCGATGGAGGTGTTTTATTTGCCAGTCCGGCCAGCTGTGCCCCTTTTCACAGCTAATTTTGTCAGTGACGCTGTTAGAGCCTACATCTAAGCAGAATGTTGTAAGTAGGAAAAAAGTGATCTCAAGGAAAATTAAAAATAATCTTAATTTGCTATATTAATAATGAAAATACAATAAATAGGAAAAAAGAAAGTAAGTAGATTGTTAATAAAGTAAAGCAATGTAAGTTAGATCAATGCAATGTAAGGAGATCACCGACCCGGTGGGGGAAAATTTTTCAGCCTGTCCGGCAAGTTATGTCCCGATCATTTCTAAGCAAAATAAACTTATTCGGTAAAACCTCAAAATCAAATATGGTTGAGTTTAACCATGTTTCTGAAAATGCTATTATATCCGAATCGAAGGAAGTGCTTGCCATGAAAAGATTTTTAAGCTTTGAAATGAGACCTCTGACATTCTGATAATGAATAAAGATTTGGTCAGAAGATGAAGCTAGTTTTTTGGGGCAGAAATGGTACCCTGTATTGAAGGGACTGGAAGGGTGACAGGCTGCTTACGCTTTTTAGGCTTGAACTCGTGAACAATCATATGTGGAGGCCAAAATTTGGGATCACAAATGATTGGGAACATATGATGTGAAACATTTATTTTGAATGATGATATTTCACGAGGGGTGGAGAAATCAAATTTAATTATTGACACGCTAGCAGAAGATTTGCTAGCAATATAGGCTGCCAATGACTCAGAAGTGGTGTCCGACGAAAGTTGAGACACAAAAACTTGCCTACGAGGGGCAACTACCGTTAAAGTAGGCGATGATGGGGCTGTAGTAATACAGGAGTTGGAGGAGCTAACGAGGCACAATGATTGTTTTTAACAATCTGGGCAAGATTGCGCGCAGGTCTACCTTTGCGGCCAGGAAGCTCTACTGAGACTAGTACAGGGGTTGAAACAGGGGTAATTGGAGTCGCTTGGAGAAGGCGATAAAGACAACATTGGAGATACCTCCAAGTTGCTAGGAAGGGATAAGAAAGTCGTAGGTGTCTGAACAGACGTAGAGGGCAATTGCAAAAGTTGAGGCTCCAACCGACGATTGGTTGGGGACGCAAATTTATATTTGCCAAGCAATTCGAAACTCGAGTCAAAATTACTCGAGACCTGCTTAGCCACATTATTTAATTTTAAGAATTGATTTCTCACAGAATTATACATTTGCGAGAGCGCGATGCACAAGCAGAAAGTATGCAGCGAACACACGCACAAACAAGTGTATGCACAGGGGAGCACCAAGGCAAAAGAATCAAAACAGGCAATAACAACAAACACGGAATTGACGCCGCGATTTATAAAATGCAATAATTAACAGACTTACGCTGCACAACAGATAACACTTTGCACAGTTTATAAAAGCTTTTTAAATAAAGCTCCGAAAAATGCAAAATTTTGAAATAAAAAGCAGGATAAAAGCGCAAAAATAAATAAAAATCTTGGAGCACAAGTAAAACACGTCAATCACTCTCAACTGAGAACTCTCTCTTGATTGTCCAAAAGCTCTTTCATTATTATGTCTGCTATTACTGCAGAGGCCGGTCATCCCATTGCCAATCCCTTTAACAGAATGTATTTTCTGTGTTCATATTTTAAATACCTGTTCCCTTTCAATTTGTGTAAAGTACAAGTTCTATTGGTATCCTGGGATACAGGGACGACGTCAAAAGATACCAATATATCGTCTTCCCTGTTGACTCTGTCTTTGAACTCTAACGAATTCTTAATGTTATATTAGTTGTCAAGTTTCCTAATAATTTTGTAATATATGTGTATAGTCCATTTGATGGGGAACCGATAGAAGAGCATAGGGATCTCAGAGATATTTCTTTCTTGTGAATTTTCGGTAGTCTATATCTTCTTGGAGTCCCTATGTAGTAGTAATCATCTTGTTTCTTTCGTTCCTTGAAATAGGTCCTATCTTAAATAATTTTGTCAGAAGACTGTTCGACATAGTCATTTGTCACTTTTTTATTTTTTATTTTTGTATATGTTTTTTGTATTGAATCAAATATGGCATTTATTCTAGTTACAACACAGTCAACTTAGGTGGTATTTCGTCAAGCCTGGTTGGGTCATCAGGCTTTATCGTGGGCAAAAATCAAAGGCGTCTTCTTAGAGTAAGGTCGCAGTAAGTATGGCAGTTTGCCAAGCCACCAGCATGCAGCTCTCTGGCACAACAGCTGGTCGGTGAAAGTTGACAAAAGGTTCCTCCCGGCGTGGAAGTGCAATTCTTAAGGGCAAGCACTTGATCTCCGCACTCAGCTATATAGTTGTCGTCAATTTGTACCACACCATTCTCATGGGCAACTGGATACAGCATCACCTTTCTGCAAGCCATTTTGATTTTCGGGAACTTAATGATAAAGTGAAGGGCATTAACTGATTATAATACTTTCACGGACGCAACGGACATAAGGTCAGCTATTGAAGTACCTGTGGGTTCATCGACCCAAACAGATTTCAAATCTGCGTGATCTAATATATTTGTGCTTATGATATTAATTTTTGCAAGGGTAACAGCGAGCATCAAATTCTGCATTTCCATCAGCAACATTCTATTCCGAGCTAAAAGAGTTTCGTATAAATGCCCGGAATCTATCTGATTCTTTTTTGCAGCTTTTAGTAATGTGTTGACACTTGTAGTGAGTTGATTGATTTGTTCCTGACCTTTTGTGTTGATAGCTACCTGTCGGTTGTTAGAGTTCACCAACTGTAACTCAGTGAATTTGATCTTCTCGAAGTCACTGGCGTCAGGTGTTCCCGCAACTACTTTGAGGGCTGTGCCCAAGAAATCTAAGCTTTTTGCCACCCTGTGTTGCACGCCAAAAGCTTCTAACAGATCTCTGAGGTGGGACTCATCTACGCTTAGAGGCTTTCTCATGTGTGACTGCGGAAACATTTCACATAGCTCCATTGTTTCGTTTACCATTTTCTCGTACTCAGAGATGTTTGCTGTGTGCCTGACGAAATTGAATTCCTCCCAGCCCAGAACTTGGCCCTCAACAATGGGAATATACTTGGCGTGTGAGTAATTAGTCACACGCGCTGCCGCATTTGCAAAAAATATAAATAGCAGAAACCCGAACCTTCGAAAGACAGACAAAACGGACCAAACTATTAAAACGTGTCTTCCTAAAGGAAATGCCAAGTGGCGTAAATATTAAAACTTAAAGTTGAAGCCTAGTGGCACAAATGTTAAAACTTATAGTTAAATTCAAGATGCATAGAATCGATGTTTTATTTCAGCTCTCGCCCTACTTAAGGTTGTCCTTGTGGACCACCCTCACTCCAATGAGAACGGTCGTACCAAGGTCTGCCTCTACGATCCGTTCTTCACATAAGCCCGTGAGTTTATTGCTGGTACTTTTTCGCCTACTTCAAAGACTCTATTCTGTCGCTGGTCGTTCAGCCTAGCCCGGAGCGCATCTTGCGCACTCCTTAAGTTTTGCCTGAGGACACATGGAGGGCATCAACAGGTCTCTTGTTGATGACCGAATGTATTGTCTTGTTCAACTCAATCGTGGCTAGCATTATGACTTCGACTGAGTCACTGATGTTTCTCTCCAGCTTAAGACAACGTGCCAGCTCGGCTAGAGTGCTATGGAAGCGCTCGACTTGGCCATTGGAGGTGCTATGTAGTTGTCGTTGTCGCAATAAATTGTTTTGGCTCGTGGAAAGAAATTCGTGAGCTGCAGTAGTGGAGCTTTTGAATCCCCGATAGTGCGTGACTGAATTGGTTGTACGACTGCAAATTTAGAGAACTTATCAACACAGGTCAAACAAAATTTTTTGTCCGTGGAAAAAATATCAATGTGTAGCAATTTCCCAGGAGTCTCAGGGATCGGAAATTCTCCCAGCTCCTGTCTTTCGGGTGCCTATCGTATTTGGCTGCTGAGCAGATTCTACAACTTTCCGCAATTTCTTAAGCTAACTTCGCCATTTTACTTGAGCTGCTCTGTGCGCTCTATTATGTTCGGCAACGAGAATTTTTCTCCACTGATCAACGTTGAAGACATCTGTAACTCGGTTTTTGCAGTGCCAGAACTTTGTGCCTGGAAACATGCGAACTAAGCCATCCTGCACCTGTGCTAGTGTGTGCAGGTTGCAATAGAGGGCATTGACCGCATTTGGATCAATTAAGTCCAGCAGTTCATCTAAAAGGGCTGTGTGATCAGTGAAGCCCACTTCATGACGCCTCTTGTCCCCGAAAAGACTGAAGTTGCGTTTGGTGGGGACGCGTGCCACTTCAATGACAATTTGATTTTGGAAACAATTAAGTGGCTTTTCGGTTGACTCAATTGTATAAGTCAAGGGCAGCTCGCTGTGGACTGTGGCTGCGCAGGAATCAGTATTCAGCTCGTCAAGAGTGTTGAGCTGTTGTCGCGATAGCGCATCAGCAACTAAATTCTCCTTGCCTGGCTTATAATATATTCGCGCATTCGCTTCCTCAATGCGCGCCTTCCATCTTTTAATTTTGGCGTTCGGGTTTGACTCAGAAATGGCAAAAGTTAACGGTTGGTGGTCCGTGAAAATGCTAATGTCTTTTACTCCATATAGGTAGTGACATAGCTTGCTAAGGGCCCAAACTATAGCCAAAAGTTCCCGCTCGTTGGTGGCGTAGTTCACCTCCGGGGGTTTCAATGTTCTGGAAATCATTGAGAAAAGCACTGCCCCTATGCCGTAAGCTGAAGCGTCTGTCGTTAGATCAAACGGCTTCTTAAAGTCAAGGTATCTAAGAATGACGTTTTCTGATGACAAAATGTTGCGTAGCTTTTGGAATGCGTGACGCTGAATCTCAGAGAATTCTACCGGGATGTTTCGCGATCTATGTTTACTTACTGACCCATTCTCGCCCTTTAGAAGATAAGAAATGGGTTTTGATGAAACACCTATAGTAACTAGCCAGTCCTAAAAATGATCTGGTCTCGAATATATTCTTTGGTTCTGGGAACTCCTGAATCGCTTTGACTTTTTCGGGGTCCGTTGTAGCTCCATTACTGGTTACCACGAAACCAAGAAAACCTACGCTTTTCTTAAAAAAACGCGATTTTTCCTTGGAGATTCTCATATTTGCCTCGTACAGGCTCTTTAAGACCCACTCTACATGTTGGACATGAGAACTTTCGTCTTTTGAGAAGACGATGACATCGTCAACGTAGACATAGCAAGATTTGCCAATTTGCCCACGCAGTACGTCGTCAACAGATCTTTGAAAGATGCTGGCCGCATTCTTCAACCCAAAGGGAAGTCGACAAAATTCGTACTTCCCCCCGTTAACTGCAAAGGCTGTTTTTTCACGGTCACGCTCTGCTAGAAATGCCAAACTCGTCCGTCCCCTTCTTGTCCACCACCCAAATGGGGTTGTTGCAGGGGGAGACAGATTTTTTAATGATACCGTTCTTCAGAAGGCTTTGAATATCTTTATTAACGAATTCCGCTGCTCCCATGGGGTAGGGGACAGTCGGACATAAACTGGTTGTTCATCAGTGGTCCTGATGGTTGCCACCACTGATGTGTTATAGGGAAGTGCTTCGTCCGGATCTGCGAAGGCCTTATGCTTGCTTTTTAGCATCTTTAGGTATGCATCTTTTATAGCATCAGGCGCGTCGGTGCAGTCAACATTGGTAAAGTTAACATCCGCGCACCTGTGGAATTCGATTTGTTCAGTTTCTGCGCCACATTTGAGTTGGCCAGAAGAAAGACAAAGCGAAACTCCTGCTTGTGTGAGCAAGTCGAGGCCCATGATTCCATCAAATGTGGATAGGTTTGGGAGTAAGAAAAATGTGGCAGTTTTGCCGAAAAGAGATATAAGGCACTTATGAGTGATCTTCGTGGTGCCGTGTATAAAATGGGTAGAGAAGGGAGAATTTACTGGGCACACACCTTTTAGATTTTTATGTGGTCTGATATAATTCTTGGAAGCGCCCGTGTCGATGAGAAACCTCATCTGGATCCCTGCTACTCTTTTACTAATGTAGGGCAGCAGGGAGCTTCCCCTAAATAATTGAGAGTGTCTGAGTCATAACCGCTACCATTGTCGTCGGCAATTTGCTGTTCTGCTGCTGCTGCAGAGCTAGCATACGAACCTGAATCTTGATCTGGCTCTTGAGCTGTGTGATTGACTCTCTGCCTCCTCTGTCCGCTTAAACGCCCAGACGTGCCCGTTCTTTTGTATGCTTGAGGAGCGCTAGAGCTAACGTAGGCTGGTGCTTGCGATGGTTGTAGAATTTTAGACACAGATGGATCGACGTCCATTGGTTCCTGTAACCCGCCACCTTTGTTCCACCTGCCACTCTGTTGCTCAAATTGACTTTGTTTCTGTTTCTATTGTTTAGTGAAGTGAGGATTTTTGGAACCGCTGGGTTGCGTTTCCCCCTGCTGTTGACCCCTATCTTGCTGACCGACCTGCGGCCTCGGGGTCACGTTTCGTTCCCTATCTTCTTGTCATTTAGCGAAGCTAGCGGCAAAGGCGTACCTCTCATGGTTTGCCTCTACCTCTTGCACTAGCGCGAGGGCGGACGGTAAGTCCTTAAGCTTTGCCGCGAACAGGACATCCGTCAGGCTACGCTTTAGGCCTGAGACAAAAACACGCAACGCATCATCTCTAAACTTTGTACAGAGCCCTTGTGCCATGCTTGGTTCATAAGACATGTTGACCTTATTGGTAAGAAGAGTTAGCTTTTTCTCAACCTCGTCATAGTATTGTAAAATTGTTAATGAGCCCTGTCTTAGGGTGCTCATCTCATGCTCTATGATGTGAATGACTCTCTTATCCCTGTATGTGAAATCTAGACGGTTTATTATGGCATCAAAATTCATTACTGTGCCAAACTGACCCAAAACGCCATCAGCTGCCCCTCTAATTTTGCTCTTTATAATAATGACCGCCTGGTAGTGGCGTGAGCTGCCGTCGTATGGCTTGTAAATTTTATATGCCGCTATCGTAGCTTGTCTCCAAGAGGCGTACGTCTCTGGCACCGCCGTAAATTCTGGTAAGCATTTAACGGAGTCCAATGGTTCATTACATTGGACGTCGTTTCTGATTTCCACCAGCTCAAATGACTGGACCGGCGGTGTTTCTATACTACTGGCGTCTATGGAAACCCTCAGCTCTGCATCTCTTTGGCTCAATATTGCGCTCTGTGCCTTTAAGGTGGAGGCCACTACGGCCTGCACCAAGGCCCTAAGCTGCTCAGGCTCCATTCCTATTTTACACCTGTTGTCAGCGATTTTTGGCGGGACGGCTTCCCTATCTAAGGTAGTGGAGTCGTCTGACTCAGATCCCCTAGCAGAGCAGTCTCTGTACCCTAGAAACGAGCTGTTCATGGACTATACTTGCCAACAATAATAACAACACAATTTCAAGGGCAAATCAACAACGGTAAATAAAATGAATGCTGACAGAGGAGAGTTTATTGAAAATTGCTCATGGACGCAAAATTGTGTTACTCAAAGTTAGTTGGGAACACAATTACTGCAATTTTAATATTTCTACTTATATTTTTATACGATTTTATTTAAAAAAAAATCACGCAAATTGAAAAAAGTTTGTGCCAAATGATGGCCCACTTACATTTTATTTTATCCTAGAAAGGTTGTATGTTCTACGTATAAAACTACTGATTTCCACGCTGCAGTCGCGAATGCTTTTTTTTTATCCTTCGTTGAAGTCTGTGGTGTTGGTTTACGTCGCTGCCCAAACCCGCTTGCGCGCTGGTTTGGTGACAAGTCACTGGCCGAAGAGCTCCAGCGGCTTCGGTGTATCAAATGGTTTTTATTGTGCTTGTGCTGCTGACGTAAGTTGATGTAGATCACGCACAGCTTTTATTGTTTGGACTGGTAGGTTAGTTCTTTACACTGCACAGCACACAAAATAATTATGGAACAAAATGGTCCGAAAAACATTGGGCGCCAATTAGGACTTAAATAATAAGTCCTCGCGGAGTATTTTGATAGAACTTTATTTTGATAATGATTTATAAAACACTAGGCCGACACGCCGTAGTGAGTGAGTTAAATTATACACGAAGTCGCTGGGCCGATGTGCCGCAGTGAAAGTCGAATTAAAAACTAAATTTACAAAAGATTGATCAAAAATACCTAAGCTATTGTGTGCTTTCACAACGGCCGCTAGAAGGCTTAGCTTGCGCCTCGTGCGCTGCCGTCGTGCAAGAACATCCGGCCCAGAGCTATGTCACCATCTGCGGCTGGTGTTATGTTGCATTTTGCTGACCCCTGTTAGCTCGTTAGAACATCCGGCTCAGTGCTATATCAGCATCTGGAGCTGGTGTCGTTGGCCCCTCTTATTTTACACTATCAGTCATCTGTCTCTGGAGGTCCCAATCGTCAGTGATTGAAAGGAGCTTATTAGGGATTCCCTGGTAGATAGAGAAGACAATGCAAGGCGAAGTACCTCTGCTGCCGTACGGATATCTTATGGAAGAACCTGCGGCCAGTACCTTCGTTGACGATGCGCTACGCTATTAGCTAGTTGAAAGTCCCGCGCATTGCTGCTATTTGCGCCCCACAGCCGGTAATGTGCATTCCAGTCGCCTCCCACTAGATATCTGATTCCAGCCGAGTTGAGTACAAGCTACCAGAATATGTGGACACTTTCAGATTCGAATATAAGTAAACATGATTTGAAATGCTAAATTGCGGGAAGTTAACCAAGTTACTCCGGATAAGGACCGCGCAGCCGCCATTTGTTGAGCGATTTTTAGTCCAGTGTACAAGGTACGCCTCGAAGCCAATGATTCGGGGGAAAGTAGAACCGTTGGTTCTAATTTCTGACTGCAAAATTATTCCGATGGCGTGTTTTTATACTAGAGCCTGAAATGCCATTGTCATTCCAGATAGACACCTTCAATCGTGTATTTAGTCAAAAGGTTAAGGATTTGCTGTTGCATATCCAAGGCCTGCTGTTAGCAATAAAGTTGAAGTCCATCTTAAAATGAAAAACCCCACTTGTGAACTCATGTGAACAACCTTTTGGGGCCATTTCTTAGTCCAACAATTGTGCAGAACTTTCAAAGGCCTCATCATATCTACAGGCAGTTTGGGGCTCCATACATTTCGCAGCCGAAATCCAACAGGCTATTTCATTCAATTTATTCAATCCACACCCGAAATCATAAAATAGAGTGCTGAGCGTTAGACGTTAGAGCAAGTCCCGGATCCAAATAAAAACGAAGTTGATTTTGAACCACAGATCAAAATTAATGCTTGGGCACATGCATTTATATTAGCTGTTGTGTGATTAGTGCTAATACATAGGTATTAATTACGAGCCTTATAGACTTTCTGACTCTAGTTTAATAAAAAAAATCTATGTTTTTATTGAGATAAATGCGTTAGTTGCGAGAAATAGAGAATTGTCTGATTCTATGATTATTTTTTAAGTTTACTTATTGATTGGATGTAGAAGTGAATTAAAATATCTCGATACTTATGGTTGCAAACGCAAAGCTGAATGATAGTAGAACCACTAACCATACAATGTATAGACATACCAAATGGCCCTTTTTATCGAAACAGAAAAAAGATATTGGCCACCCTCTTCTATCGTTCGCCCGGCCTCACTAGGCGCACAATATAAGGGGATATGAATTTGACGCCCCTATAGGGGCCGTCAAACGTGGGTGCCAACTTCGCAGCGAAACCCTCAGCGGCGATGGATAGTTGGTGCTGTATTAACAATACCATAGAGTCCAACGAAGGCCACCACTCTCGTCTCCTCAGGTTGTAGGGTCTGCCCTGGTCCTTTGATGCGCGCTGGAGGTTGCTGTGGACGATATAAAAGATTTCCGTCAACCTATTCGCCTTCTTCCTAGGGTCGAGCGCACTAGTTGCGGACCCCGGAGTCACCTGATGGGTGGGCAACCGCGGCTCCCTTCCCTGCATCAGGAAAGCGGGACTGAATCCTGTCGAGTCCGGCACGCTTGTGTTGACCGCTAGCGATATCTCCGGTAAGAGCTCGCAGCTTCACAGTCCGGTTTGTCCTCTCGGCATGATTCTCTTGCGGACAGAACGGGGCAGTATATTGGACCTCTACACCTAGGGATTCCACAAAAAACCTTGAATCTCCGGCTTGTGAATTGTACCCCATTGTCACACACTAACTTTTTGGGCACTCCAAATCGACTCAAAATCCTCTCACGGAACACGGCTTGCAGGTGTGCCGCCTGAGAGGGACCAGCTCTACCCATTTCGAGAAAGCGTCATGGAACACCAGTAACATGGTGTTGCCACCGTGGAAGAGGCCCGACGAAATCTGCGCAAAGTACTACCATCGGCTCTGCCACCTGCCTCGTCAGGATGCGTCCAGCCGGTTTGAGTTGCTCGCTCCTAAACTTTTGGCAAGCTTCGCAACAGTTCACGAACTTGGCTGCTTCAAGGAACATACCCGGCCAGTAGTACCTTTTGGCTAGCCTCGACACTGTTCACCTCACGCCTTGATGACCGGCCGTAAGAGCATCATGGCATTCCGCCAATACCCTCTGCCACTGACCACACATAGCTTCCAGAGAATGTAGTCTTCGACGTCCGTCCGGTGGCCCAAATACCCATATAGCTGCCCATTCTCTTCTATGTAGTGCGGAAACTTGGCCGGCTCTTTGGCTATTCTAGCACGTATACTCGCGACCCACTTGCAGGGTGACTCGGCTACCACTGCTTGTCGACAGATCACGACGTTGAGCTTCCGTCGACGGTAGTGGACGTCGAATTGGGACTGTTGTAGCTCCAGTACCCATCGCGTGATCCGGCCTGAAGGGCTGTCGATCGAGTTGAGCCACTTAAGTGCCAGATGATCCGTTATCACGTCGAAGGTAGCAACGCAGCTTCCGTATCGCCTCTGGAAGCCGGAGTGTTATAAAAATTAATAATTGTTTAACGCAAAATTACCGCGTGCAGTGCGAATGAGCAAGTACTTACAAAACTTAAGCTGCGCTCAGCTGATCGCAACTCAAGTACGTGAGTGTGTGCTCGAGTGCAGCAAAGCTTTCGCGAGAGAACTTCCGCAAAAGCTCACTTGAAGCTGCACTGATAGTGCTGGCAAAACATTCCTTGCAGAGACAGTGCTGACAGTTAAGTCACAATTTGTGATCAATCATTTGTTACAAAAATACAGGATCTTTTTGTAATTGGTAATTAAGTGTAAAAAGCTTGTTTTGATTAAATTTTTATTATTTTTTCTCCCTGCTGGAAAAAATAATAACAAAATAAAGAACAATGGCCACGAACAACCGACCTCAAAATGGCGAAGAAACTCATTTGCCAATCTACCGGCTGCCGAAAAGCTCAACAACCTCTCCTTCTAACATGGCCACTTATGTCGATCGCCTCAATGGAAAAAGTTCACCGTAAGACTTTTACCAGTATTACAACAACACGCTCGCCATTAGTGGAAATCTGAACGGCGCCTCCACTTCGCGGTCAGCCGGTACCCAGCAATACTCGACTTGGCAACCGCAACAGCATGACACTGTCAGCACAACGACAGCAACAATTACTACAACCACAGCGTCTTCCAGCGGTGCTTACAGGACATCTGCCTCATTAAGTACAAGCCGCGCCGCTTTAAAGACCATTAGGACTCGCCCCAAAACCACCAATCCGACCTTGCAGTCCACCCCGTCTGGCACCCAGAGTTCCTCCTTGGCAGCGGCTTTTTATGTCACTAACCCCCCTCTGCCACCTATTAAGAACATAGGTGCTATACCAGCCTTTCATGAGCCACTGGTAAATTGGCAAAGAAAACGGCGTGGGGCTACATTGTTGGACAAAGCCGTTTAAAAAGGGAAGCCACTGAAAGCCCGCAACTCCACCCGCACTGGAACTAAGCCCGTTAAAACCAAGCCACGGCCGATAACAGTACCTGGAGTCAGCGATATCGTCGCAATGGAACAAACCATTGATCAGTCAGTGGGCTCAGACTCCTATGAGTTCAAGGTTTCTCCCTCTGGCTATCTCACAATATACGCCAAAGATGCCGACACTCACAGAGCAATTGTCCGCAAACTCACTGAAGTGAGAGTGCAATTTACTCATTTCTGCCTGAAAGAAGACAGACCATACCACGTTGTAGTTAAAAATCTGGCCGCTTCTACTCCCAGAAGCCAGATTGCGGCTGCCTTCGCGTCGCACGGCCAGACAGCCTACAAGTGAAGCCAATGCAGATTTCACCAACGACTCGCCGAGTAGCAACTTCTGGTTTGTTGATCTCAAGCAGGATGTTAAAAACAGGGAAGCGCTAAGACTCAACAGGGTTGGCCATCAACGAGTCACCATTGAGCTCCCGAGGAAGAGTAACAGCATAAGGCAACCATGCTCAACCTCAGGCGACTTCCAGCGCAACACAAATGGGTGCTATCATGGTGGGGACTCTTTTGGGCGAAATACCTGTACCTGCTGTAGTGTATCTAACACCAAATCTATCCTGGAGCTAAGCTGGATTCGATTCTCTCCTCGAACAATTTGGTCATAAATTCATCGTTGGAGGTGACTTCAACGCCAAACACCGGCTGTGGGGAAGCTATAGAGCTGACAACAGAGGCATTGCGCATTGGCCACCGGTAGACCTACCCACTTCCCGTATAACAGGCAAAGTACTCCTTCGTGCATTTACTTCTTTATATACAAGGGTATTCCAAACAGCTTAATATCAGTTCGCGAAGAGTATGAGCTTTCATCCGACCATCTACCATTACTTGTAACGGTATCTACGTCTGCTCAAAGGACTGTAAAAAAGCGAAGGCTTGTCACCCCAGTCGAACATACATCGCTTCAAAACTGAACTAAATGGCATGACAGATCTGAGCATGCCAATCTTGACAGCCGAGGATGCCGACGCTGCAGTTCAAACCCTGCTGTATCAAGTATATACCGCGGCTACCAACGCTACGCCAGCACAAAGGTATCTTACGCCTACAAGCAACCTACGAGGACGCTTCCCCTCATCGTTGAAGGCCTTCTTTGCCTGAAAAAGCGACTGAGGAGGGAGTACGTCCGCACCCAGGACCCCAGAATCGATAGGATCTATCGCCGTATCGCCAACAGAGTCAGAAAGGAGTTGACTTTACTGAGAACAAAAGCCACAGACATTATGCTGGAGGAAGCGACGACAAACGAGAGCTCCAAATTCGCACTGTGGAAACTAACCAGTCGATACAAGCGGCAAGCTGCACCAAAGTTCCTCGTTCGACATCCCGATGGCACCTGGGCCAGGTCGCCAAGAGCCGAAGCCTTCGCCTGTAACCTGGAGGAGCGTTTCAAGACGTTTGAGACCGCATTGCATGGAAGGATACAGCGAGTCGCGCAACACTGGAGGCGCCGCTCCAAATGTCACTCTCTTTATCACCAATCACCTCCCACGAAGTAAAGCAGGAGATAAAGAGCCTTAAAAACAACAAAGCCCCTGGGGAAGATCGGTTGGACAACCAGACAATTAAGCTATTGCCATACAAGGCGGTGCTTTTTCTCGTCGCCATTTTTAATGCAACTCTTCGGCTAGGTCATTTTCCAGTGACGTGGAAGAAGGCGCATATCATTATGTTGCACAAGTGCGGAAAGACCCCTGATTACCTGGACTCTTATCGCCCCATCAGCCTCCTGCCTACCTTTGGCAAGATACTGGAAAGGTGCATCGAACACGAGACATTGCAAAGGGCCTTAATGTTACTATGGTAGGAGACCTTATCAACCAACAATCAGCAAGTCACTTATTTTAGCTCCGCAACCACCCTAACGTCTTGGCAAGGAACCTGCTAAAGAGGCGAAGAAGAAGGCTTAAAAAGAGTTATCCTATAGACCTGGCCAAACGCCGCAAATGAAACAAAATTAACATGCACATATTTATACACATTGTAAATATTAAAATTATGCTATCATTAACCAAAACTCACACTGATAAAAGTTGCTAAAAGTAAAAAGTAACAGAAAATTAGCAAGAATAAAGAATAAATAATAAAATGCTTATTTCCGCCCTTCTTTAAGAGCGCTGTACCTGAGTTGCCAAGTTGAGAACGAAGCGCCTGTACCATGACGCCATCCCGAGACACTGCCGCAACTTCTTACGAGGTAAGCCAACCTCTCCCTGAAGAAACTGCACTTCTTGCTATTCAGCCTGAGATTAGCCGCCCTTAAGCGGCGGAACACCTCCCTCAAGTTCTTTACATGTTGCTCTCTCGTTGCCCCTATTACCACGATGTCGTCTAGGTAGGCGAACGCATGAGGCTCCATTTCCGGCCCTATAACCGTGTCTAAGGCTCGCTGGAAGGTCGCACACGCCGAGTGTAAACTGAATGGCATCACCCGCCATGGAAAAAGACCTCTTCCGGGGAACGTGAACGCCGTACATTCCCGACTACCGGCTGCCATCGGTATCTGCCGGTACCCCTGCTTCAAATCCAGAGTGGATATGAACCGGGCGTGACGCAACTGCTCAAGGATGTGATTAATCCTGGGAACAGGATAAGCATTTGGGATGGAATGCGCGTTGAGTTGCCGGTAGTCAATGCACATGCGTCATTCGCAAGTCTTCTTTTTGACTAAGACGATTGGGGCACTGTGCGGATCAGCTCATCTATCTGTTCGTCAATCGCCCTCTGCGTGGCCGGATTCTTCGGATAATATCGCTGTTTTAATGGGTTGTCGTCGTTTAGCCGGATCCTGTGCTCCGCGAAATGCGAGACTCTCTGCAGCCCCTCAAAGAGTGCCAGTTCCGACTCCAGGAAGTCCCTAAGTTCCAGATCCAGCTCCGCGGGGCACTCTGCCTCTTCGATGCTGAACTCGTTTTTCGCCTCCTCCGGGCACCACAACCCTCTCTCGCTACCCTCTAGCAGTCGTTCCTGATCCCTCGTGTCCGTATGGGTTTTAGCCATTGCTCCTAGTCCCTCCGTTATCTGGCACCTTTCCGTGCCGCTTCCATGACCGGCGTAGACCTGTCGCTGAAAGTCTACCCGCCGCCTTGGTCCAATCCAAGGTGAGATCCCTTCGACGATCTTTTTTTCGTTCCCCTTTCCATCGGTTTCCGGGTAGGTGCTCCCTCTTCTAGACCTGGGAGGCCTTCCTCCGGTTCCCTCTTGGTGTCCTCTCTCTGTTTCCGAGCAGGTGCTCCCCTTCCCTGACCTGGGAGGCCTTTCTTCGATGCCTTCTTGGTTTCCTCTCTCTGTTGCCGCTGTTGTGTTGCTGTTGCCTTCGGTCCCTTCTTCGTCTCTACTGCTATCGGCTGCCGAGCAGGCACTCCCGCTCCTTTGCGCGAGAGGCATTCTTTCGGCTCTTTCGTGGTTCCAGGCCCCGCGGCCGGAGACGTCTCCGCCTCGCCGCAACGTATCGTAGTGCCCATGGCACCCAAGAAGTCCATCCCCAGGTTGACGTGATCCAGCATTGCGGGCATGATAAGCAAGAACATGCTGACCACTTTCCCTGCTCGAACGAATTCTTCCTCAATGCCTTCCCTACTTCGAGCGTGGACCCATTTGCCAGACAAATGCGCGCTTGTACGTCTTCCACTCTCCCCCGAATCACCCACTGCCGTAAACAGTCTTCACTCATAAAGCTGCGAGTGGCCCCTGTAAAGATAGTAGCAGGCATCGCCCGCCCGCCAATCTTTACCGTGGCGACGATCCGGCCACCCTCCACCTTAAGCGGGTGTACTACTACCGAATCCCGTGTGTGTCGTCGTCGACGCGACCCTGACTTGGGCGGCGCCGTTGCCCGTTTCCCGCCTCCGTGCGGCGACAACAATCCTGGCTACTTCTGTCCCGGTGCCCACATACCCAATAAAACAAAACAGGCGCATTGGGACATTCCCTGCTTGTCGCGGATCATACCCGGTTCCAGCCTCTCGGTTCATCTTTTGGTGGGCCACTTCCGCAGGGGCCGTTGCCGGCGGGGCGGAGACCTTGTCTATCCACAATGATCGCTGTTCTTAATCCCATGCCCATTTCCAACATTCACGTTTGTGTTTCTTTGGAGATCGGACGTGGA
Organism: Drosophila virilis; assembly: GCF_030788295.1. Lineage (NCBI taxonomy): Eukaryota > Metazoa > Arthropoda > Insecta > Diptera > Drosophilidae > Drosophila > Drosophila virilis. The sequence continues at coordinate 1,058,220 of NW_027212837.1, read as the reverse complement.
AATTGCAGTCTCGTGTGTGTGTGCGCGTAAGTGCACCGCTGGCAGCAGGCATAAACATAGAAAGCGACAGTGCAGTGCGAGTGAACAAGTTCTGGCAAAACTTAAGCTGCGCTCAGCTGATCGCAACACAAGTACGTGAGTGTGTGCTCGAGTGCAGCAAAGCTTTCGCGAGAGAGCTTTCGCAAAAGCTCACTTGCTGCTGCACTGATAGTGCTGGCAAAACATTCCTTGCAGTGACAGTGCTGACAGTAAAGTCACAATTTGTGATCAATCACTTGTTACAAAAAATATCCTGTATTTTTGTAATTAAGTGTAAAAAACTTGTTTTGATTTTATTTCCAGCAGGAAAAAAAATAATAACAAAATAAAGAACAATGGCCACGAACAACCGACCTCAAAATAGCGAAGAAACTCATTCGCCAATCTACCGGCTGCCGGCCAGCTCAACAACCTCTCCTTCTAACATGACCACTAATGTCGATCGCCTCGATGGAAACAGTCCACCTGAAGACTTTACCAGTATTACAACCCAGCAACCGCAACAGCATGACACTGCCAGCACAACGACAGCAACAACCACTACAGCCACATCGTCTTCCAGCAGCGGTTGCAGGACTTCTGCCTCATTAGGTACAAGCCGCGCCGCTTTAGAGCCCATCGGGACTCGCCCCAAAACCACCAATCCGACCTTGCAGTCCACCCCGTCTGGCACACAGAGTTCCTCCTTGGCAGCGGCTTCTTGTGCCACAAAACCCCTTCTGCCACCTAATAAGAACGTAGGTGCTATGCCAGCCTTTTATGAGCCACTGGTATATTGGCAAAGAAAACGGCGTGGGGCTACATTGTTGGTCGAAGCCGTTAAAAAAGGGAAGCCACTGAAAAACCGCAACACCAGCCGCACTGGAACTAAGCCCGTGACTCCCAACACCGCTTCGACAAGTAGCAACAGATTTGCTCTCTTCGAGCCTCAGGACGACGTCTCTGAGATCGATGAGGACGACATGGACACTGCCGACAAACCGCCTCCAGCCCCAGACCAACAGCAAGCAGCGAAGAAGATCTCCAAACCAGGGCCGATATCAGTCCCTGGAGTTAGCGAAATCGTCGCAGTGGAGCAAACCATTGATCAGTCAGTGGGCCCAGACTCCTATGAGTTCAAGGTCTCTCCCTCTGGCTATCTCAGAATATACGCCAAAGATGCCAACACTCACAGAGCAATTGTCCGCAAACTCACTGAAGTGAGAGTGCAATTTACTCACTTCTGCCTAAAGGAAGACAGACCATACCACGTTGTGGTTAAAATTATGGCCGCTTCTACTCCCAGAAGCCAGCTGCCTTCACGTCGCACGGCCACACTGTGACGAACTTGTTCGACCCGGGCGCCAGACAGCCTACAAGTGAAGCCAGTGCAGACCTCACCAACGACTCGCCGAGTCGCAACTTCTGGTTTGCTGATCTCAAGCAGGATGTTAAAAACAGGGAAGCGCTAAGACTCAACAGGGTTGACCGTCAACGGGTCACCATAGAGCTCCCGAGGACGAGTAACAGCATAAGGCAATGTTACCGCTGCTTCGAGTTCGACCACACCAAAAACTACTGTCTCAAACAGTCCCACTGGATGAACGCGGAGCAATGCCAGGCCAAAACGGTGGCAGACTCACGATGCTCAAACTGTGATGGAAACCATGCTCAACCTCAGGCGATTTCCAGCGCAACACAAATGGCTGCTATCATGGTGGGGACTCCTTTGAGCTGCTGTAGTGTATCTAGCACCAAATCTATCCTGGAGCCGAGCTGGATTCGATTCTCTCCTCGAACAATTTGGTCATAAATTCATCGTTGGAGGTGACTTCAACGCCAAACACCGGCTGTGGGGAAGCTATAGAGCTGACAACAGAGGCATTGCGCATTGGCCACCGGGAGACCTACCCACTTCCCGTATAACAGGCAAAGTACTCCTTCGTGCATTTACTTCTTTATATACAAGGGTATTCCAAACAGCTTAATATCAGTTCGCGAAGAGTATGAGCTTTCATCCGACCATCTACCATTACTTGTAACGGTATCTACGTCTGCTCAAAGGACTGTAAAAAAGCGAAGGCTTGTCACCCCAGTCGAACATACATCGCTTCAAAACTGAACTGAATGGCATGACAGATCTGAGCATGCCAATCTTGACAGCCGAGGATGCCGACGCTGCAGTTCAAACCCTGCTGTATCAAGTACATACCGCGGCTACCAACGCTACGCCAGCACAAAGGTATCTTACGCCTACAAGCCAACCTACGAGGACGCTTCCCCTCATCGTTGAAGGCCTTCTTTGCCTGAAAAAGCGACTGAGGAGGGAGTACGTCCGCACCCAGGACCCCAGAATCGATAGGATCTATCGCCGTATCGCCAACAGAGTCAGATAGGAGTTGACTTTACTGAGAACAAAAGCCACAGACATTATGCTGGAGGAAGCGACGACAAACGAGAGCTCCAAATTCGCACTGTGGAAACTAACCAGTCGATACAAGCGGCAAGCTGCACCAAAGTTCCTCGTTCGACATCCCGATGGCACCTGGGCCAGGTCGCCAAGAGCCGAAGCCTTCGCCTGTAACCTTGAGGAGCGTTTCAAGACGTTTGAGACCGCATTGCATGGAAGGATACAGCGAGTCGCGCAACACTGGAGGCGCCGCTCCAAATGTCACTCTCTTTATCACCAATCACCTCCCACGAAGTAAAGCAGGAGATAAAGAGCCTTAAAAACAACAAAGCCCCTGGGGAAGATCGGTTGGACAACCAGACAATTAAGCTATTGCCATACAAGGCGGTGCTTTTTCTCGTCGCCATTTTTAATGCAACTCTTCGGCTAGGTCATTTTCCAGTGACGTGGAAGAAGGCGCATATCATTATGTTGCACAAGTGCGGAAAGACCCCTGATTACCTGGACTCTTATCGCCCCATCAGCCTCCTGCCTACCTTTGGCAAGATACTGGAAAGGTGCATCGAACACGAGACATTGCAAAGGGCCTTAATGTTACTATGGTAGGAGACCTTATCAACCAACAAGCAGCAAGTCACTTATTTTAGCTCCGCAACCACCCTAACGTCTTGGCAAGGAACCTGCTAAAGAGGCGAAGAAGAAGGCTTAAAAAGAGTTATCCTATAGACCTGGCCAAACGCCGCAAATGAAACAAAATTAACATGCACATATTTATACACATTGTAAATATTAAAATTATGCTATCATTAACCAAAACTCACACTGATAAAAGTTGCTAAAAGTAAAAAGTAACAGAAAATTAGCAAGAATAAAGAATAAATAATAAAATGCTTATTTCCGCCCTTCTTTAAGAGCGCTGTACCTGAGTTGCCAAGTTGAGAACGAAGCGCCTGTACCATGACGCCATCCCGAGACACTGCCGCAACTTCTTACGAGGTAAGCCAACCTCTCCCTGAAGAAACTGCACTTCTTGCTATTCAGCCTGAGATTAGCCGCCCTTAAGCGGCGGAACACCTCCCTCAAGTTCTCTACATGTTGCTCTCTCGTTGCCCCTATTACCACGATGTCGTCTAGGTAGGCGAACGCATGAGGCTCCATTTCCGGCCCTATAACCGTGTCTAAGGCTCGCTGGAAGGTCGCACACGCCGAGTGTAAACTGAATGGCATCACCCGCCATGGAAAAAGACCTCTTCCGGGGAACGTGAACGCCGTACATTCCCGACTACCGGCTGCCATCGGTATCTGCCGGTTCCCCTGCTTCAAATCCAGAGTGGATATGAACCGGGCGTGACGCAACTGCTCAAGGATGTGATTAATCCTGGGAACAGGATAAGCATTTGGGATGGAATGCGCGTTGAGTTGCCGGTAGTCAATGCACATGCGTCATTCGCAAGTCTTCTTTTTGACTAAGACGATTGGGGCACTGTGCGGATCAGCTCATCTATCTGTTCGTCAATCGCCCTCTGCGTGGCCGGATTCTTCGGATAATATCGCTGTTTTAATGGGTTGTCGTCGTTTAGCCGGATCCTGTGCTCCGCGAAATGCGAGACTCTCTGCAGCCCCTCAAAGAGTGCCAGTTCCGACTCCAGGAAGTCCCTAAGTTCCAGATCCAGCTCCGCGGGGCACTCTGCCTCTTCGATGCTGAACTCGTTTTTCGCCTCCTCCGGGCACCACAACCCTCTCTCGCTACCCTCTAGCAGTCGTTCCTGATCCCTCGTGTCCGTATGGATTTTAGCCATTGCTCCTAGTCCCTCCGTTATCTGGCACCTTTCCGTGCCGCTTCCATGACCGGCGTAGACCTGTCGCTGAAAGTCTACCCGCCGCCTTGGTCCAATCCAAGGTGAGATCCCTTCGACGATCTTTTTCTCGTTCCCCTTTCCATCGGTTTCCGGGTAGGTGCTCCCTCTTCTAGACCTGGGAGGCCTTCCTCCGGTTCCCTCTTGGTGTCCTCTCTCTGTTTCCGAGCAGGTGCTCCCCTTCCCTGACCTGGGAGGCCTTTCTTTGGTGCCTTCGTGGTTTCCTCTCTCTGTTGCCGCTGTTGTGTTGCTGTTGCCTTCGGTCCCTTTGCGCGAGAGGTATCTTTCGGCTCTTTCGTGGTTCCAGGCCCCGCGGCCGGAGACGTCTCCGCCTCGCCGCAACGTATCGTAGTGCCCATGGCACCCAAGAAGTCCATCGCCAGGTTGACGTGATCCAGCATTGCGGGCATGATAAGCAAGAACATGCTGACCACTTTCCCTGCTCGAACGAATTCTTCCTCAATGCCTTCCCTACTTCGAGCGTGGACCCATTTGCCAGACAAATGTGCGCTTGTACGTCTTCCACTCTCCCCCGAATCACCCACTGCCGTAAACAGTCTTCACTCATAAAGCTGCGAGTGGCCCCTGTAAAGATAGTAGCAGGCATCGCCCGCCCGCCAATCTTTACCGTGGCGACGATCCGGCCACCCTCCACCTTAAGCGGGTGTACTACTACCGAATCCCGTGTGTGTCGTCGTCGACGCGACCCTGACTTGGGCGACGCCGTTGCCCGTTTCCCGCCTCCGTGCGGCGACAACAATCCTGGCTACTTCTGTCCCGGTGCCCACATACCCAATAAAACAAAACAGGCGCATTGGGACATTCCCTGCTTGTCGCGGATCATACCCGGTTCCAGCCTCTCGGTTCATCTTTTGGTGGGCCACTTCCGCAGGGGCCGTTGCCGGCGGGGCGGAGACCTTGTCTATCCACAATGATCGCTGTTCTTAATCCCATGCCCATTTCCAACATTCACGTTTGTGTTTCTTTGGAGATCGGACGTGGAAATTGCAGTCTCGTGTGTGTGTGCGCGTAAGTGCACCGCTGGCAGCAGGCATAAACATAGAAAGCGACAGTGCAGTGCGAGTGAACAAGTTCTGGCAAAACTTAAGCTGCGCTCAGCTGATCGCAACACAAGTACGTGAGTGTGTGCTCGAGTGCAGCAAAGCTTTCGCGAGAGAGCTTTCGCAAAAGCTCACTTGCAGCTGCACTGATAGTGCTGGCAAAACATTCCTTGCAGTGACAGTGCTGACAGTAAAGTCACAATTTGTGATCAATCACTTGTTACAAAAATACAGGATATTTTTGTAATTAAGTGTAAAAAACTTGTTTTGATTTTATTTCCAGCAGGAAAAAAAATAATAACAAAATAAAGAACAATGGCCACGAACAACCGACCTCAAAATAGCGAAGAAACTCATTCGCCAATCTACCGGCTGCCGGCCAGCTCAACAACCTCTCCTTCTAACATGACCACTAATGTCGATCGCCTCGATGGAAACAGTCCACCTGAAGACTTTACCAGTATTACAACCCAGCAACCGCAACAGCATGACACTGCCAGCACAACGACAGCAACAACCACTACAGCCACATCGTCTTCCAGCAGCGGTTGCAGGACTTCTGCCTCATTAGGTACAAGCCGCGCCGCTTTAGAGCCCATCGGGACTCGCCCCAAAACCACCAATCCGACCTTGCAGTCCACCCCGTCTGGCACACAGAGTTCCTCCTTGGCAGCGGCTTCTTGTGCCACAAAACCCCTTCTGCCACCTAATAAGAACGTAGGTGCTATGCCAGCCTTTTATGAGCCACTGGTATATTGGCAAAGAAAACGGCGTGGGGCTACATTGTTGGTCGAAGCCGTTAAAAAAGGGAAGCCACTGAAAAACCGCAACACCAGCCGCACTGGAACTAAGCCCGTGACTCCCAACACCGCTTCGACAAGTAGCAACAGATTTGCTCTCTTCGAGCCTCAGGACGACGTCTCTGAGATCGATGAGGACGACATGGACACTGCCGACAAACCGCCTCCAGCCCCAGACCAACAGCAAGCAGCGAAGAAGATCTCCAAACCAGGGCCGATATCAGTCCCTGGAGTTAGCGAAATCGTCGCAGTGGAGCAAACCATTGATCAGTAAGTGGGCCCAGACTCCTATGAGTTCAAGGTCTCTCCCTCTGGCTATCTCAGAATATACGCCAAAGATGCCGACACTCACAGAGCAATTGTCCGCAAACTCACTGAAGTGAGAGTGCAATTTACTCACTTCTGCCTAAAGGAAGACAGACCATACCACGTTGTGGTTAAAATTCTGGCCGCTTCTACTCCCAGAAGCCAGCTGCCTTCACGTCGCACGGCCACACTGTGACGAACTTGTTCGACCCGGGCGCCAGACAGCCTACAAGTGAAGCCAGTGCAGACCTCACCAACGACTCGCCGAGTCGCAACTTCTGGTTTGCTGATCTCAAGCAGGATGTTAAAAACAGGGAAGCGCTAAGACTCAACAGGGTTGACCGTCAACGGGTCACCATAGAGCTCCCGAGGACGAGTAACAGCATAAGGCAATGTTACCGCTGCTTCGAGTTCGACCACACCAAAAACTACTGTCTCAAACAGTCCCACTGGATGAACGCGGAGCAATGCCAGGCCAAAACGGTGGCAGACTCACGATGCTCAAACTGTGATGGAAACCATGCTCAACCTCAGGCGATTTCCAGCGCAACACAAATGGCTGCTATCATGGTGGGGACTCCTTTGAGCTGCTGTAGTGTATCTAGCACCAAATCTATCCTGGAGCCGAGCTGGATTCGATTCTCTCCTTGAACAATTTGGTCATAAATTCATCGTTGGAGGTGACTTCAACGCCAAACACCGGCTGTGGGGAAGCTACACAGCTGACAACAGGGGCATTGCGCTTCATGAAGCGCTCACCAGCTGCTCAGCCCAGGTCTTGGTTACCGGGAGACCTACCCACTTCCCGTATAACAGGCAAAGTACTCCTTCGTGCATTTACTTCTTTATATACAAGGGTATTCCAAACAGCTTAATATCAGTTCGCGAAGAGTATGAGCTTTCATCCGACCATCTACCATTACTTGTAACGGTATCTACGTCTGCTCAAAGGACTGTAAAAAAGCGAAGGCTTGTCACCCCAGTCGAACATACATCGCTTAAAAAACTGAACTGAATGGCATGACAGATCTGAGCATGCCAATCTTGACAGCCGAGGATGCCGACACCGCAGTTCAAACCCTGCTGTATCAAGTACATACCGCGGCTACCAACGCTACGCCAGCACAAAGGTATCTTACGCCTACAAGCCAACCTACGAGGACGCTTCCCCTCATCGTTGAAGGCCTTCTTTGCCTGAAAAAGCGACTGAGGAGGGAGTACGTCCGCACCCAGGACCCCAGAATCGATAGGATCTATCGCCGTATCGCCAACAGAGTCAGATAGGAGTTGACTTTACTGAGAACAAAAGCCACAGACATTATGCTGGAGGAAGCGACGACAAACGAGAGCTCCAAATTCGCACTGTGGAAACTAACCAGTCGATACAAGCGGCAAGCTGCACCAAAGTTCCTCGTTCGACATCCCGATGGCACCTGGGCCAGGTCGCCAAGAGCCGAAGCCTTCGCCTGTAACCTGGAGGAGCGTTTCAAGACGTGTGAGACCGCATTGCATGGAAGGATACAACGAGTCGCGCAACACTGGAGGCACCGCTCCAAATGTCACTCTCTTTATCATCAATCACCTCCCACGAAGTAAAGCAGGAGATAAAGAGCCTTAAAAACAACAAAGCCCCTGGGGAAGATCGGTTGGACAACCAGACAATTAAGCTATTGCCATACAAGGCGGTGCTTTTTCTCGTCGCCATTTTTAATGCAACTCTTCGGCTAGGTCATTTTCCAGTGACGTGGAAGAAGGCGCATATCATTCTGTTGCACAAGTGCGGAAAGACCCCTGATTACCTGGACTCTTATCGCCCCATCAGCCTCCTGCCTACCTTTGGCAAGATACTGGAAAGGTGTATCGAACACGAGGCATTGCAAAGGGCCTTAATGTTACTATGGTAGAAGTCCTTATCAACCAACAAGCAGCAAGTCACTTATTTTAGCTCCGCAACCACCCTAACGTCTTGGCAAAAAACCTGCTAAAGAGGCGAAGAAGAAGGCTTAAAAAGAGTTATCCTATAGACCTGGCCAAACGCCGCAAATGAAACAAAATTAACATGCACATATTTATACACATTGTAAATATTAAAATTATGCTATCATTAACCAAAACTCACACTGATAAAAGTTGCTAAAAGTAAAAAGTAACAGAAAATTAGCAAGAATAAAGAATAAATAATAAAATGCTTATTTCCGCCCTTCTTTAAGAGCGCTGTACCTGAGTTGCCAAGTTGAGAACGAAGCGCCTGTACCATGACGCCATCCCGAGACACTGCCGCAACTTCTTACGAGGTAAGCCAACCTCTCCCTGAAGAAACTGCACTTCTTGCTATTCAGCCTGAGATTAGCCGCCCTTAAGCGGCGGAACACCTCCCTCAAGTTCTCTACATGTTGCTCTCTCGTTGCCCCTATTACCACGATGTCGTCTAGGTAGGCGAACGCATGGGGCTCCATTTCCGGCCCTATAACCGTGTCTAAGGCTCGCTGGAAGGTCGCACACGCCGAGTGTAAACTGAATGGCATCACCCGCCATGGAAAAAGACCTCTTCCGGGGAACGTGAACGCCGTACATTCCCGACTACCGGCTGCCATCGGTATCTGCCGGTACCCCTGCTTCAAATCCAGAGTGGATATGAACCGGGCGTGACGCAACTGCTCAAGGATGTGATTAATCCTGGGAACAGGATAAGCATTTGGGATGGAATGCGCGTTGAGTTGCCGGTAGTCAATGCACATGCGTCATTCGCAAGTCTTCTTTTTGACTAAGACGATTGGGGCACTGTGCGGACTACGCGACGGCTCGATGGCACCTGCCGGATCAGCTCATCTATCTGTTCGTCAATCGACCTCTGCGTTGCCGGATTCTTCGGATAATATCGCTGTTTTAATGGGTTGTCGTCGTTTAGCCGGATCCTGTGCTCCGCGAAATGCGAGACTCTCTGCAGCCCCTCAAAGAGTGCCAGTTCCCACTCCAGGACGTCCCTAAGTTCCAGATCCAGCTCCGCGGGGCACTCTGCCTCTTCGATGCTGAACTCGTTTTTCGCCTCCTCCGGGCACCACAACCCTCTCTCGCTACCCTCTAGCAGTCGTTCCTGATCCCTCGTGTCCGTATGGATTTTAGCCATTGCTCCTAGTCCCTCCGTTATCTGGCACCTTTCCGTGCCGCTTCCATGACCGGCGTAGACCTGTCGCTGAAAGTCTACCCGCCGCCTTGGTCCAATCCAGCGTGAGATCCCTTCGACGATCTTTTTTTCGTTCCCCTTTCCATCGGTTTCCGGGTAGGTGCTCCCTCTTCTAGACCTGGGAGGCCTTCCTCCGGTTCCCTCTTGGTGTCCTCTCTCTGTTTTCGAGCAGGTGCTCCCCTTCCCTGACCTGGGAGGCCTTTCTTCGGTGCCTTCTTGGTTTCCTCTCTCTGTTGCCGCTGTTGTGTTGCTGTTGCCTTCGGTCCCTTCTTCGTCTCTACTGCTATCGGCTGCCGAGCAGGCACTCCCGCTCCTTTGCGCGAGAGGTATCTTTCGGCTCTTTCGTGGTTCCAGGCCCCGCGGCCGGAGACGTCTCCGCCTCGCCGCAACGTATCGTAGTGCCCATGGCACCCAAGAAGTCCATCCCCAGGTTGACGTGATCCAGCATTGCGGGCATGATAAGCAAGAACATGCTGACCACTTTCCCTGCTCGAACGAATTCTTCCTCAATGCCTTCCCTACTTCGAGCGTGGACCCATTTGCCAGACAAATGTGCGCTTGTACGTCTTCCACTCTCCCCCGAATCACCCACTGCCGTAAACAGTCTTCACTCATAAAGCTGCGAGTGGCCCCTGTAAAGATAGTAGCAGGCATCGCCCGCCCGCCAATCTTTACCGTGGCGACGATCCGGCTACCCTCCACCTTAAGCGGGTGGACTACTACCGAATCCCGTGTGTGTCGTCGTCGACACGACCCTGACTTGGGCGACGCCGTTGCCCGTTTCCCGCCTCCGTGCGGCGACAACAATCCTGGCTACTTCTGTCCCGGTGCCCACATACCCAATAAAACAAAACAGGCGCATTGGGACATTCCCTGCTTGTCGCGGATCATACCCGGTTCCAGCCTCTCGGTTCATCTTTTGGCGGGCCACTTCCGCAGGGGCCGTTGCCGGCGGGGCGGAGACCTTGTCTATCCACAATGATCGCTGTTCTTAATCCCATGCCCATTTCCAACATTCACGTTTGTGTTTCTTTGGAGATCGGACGTGGAAATTGCAGTCTCGTGTGTGTGTGCGCGTAAGTGCACCACTGGCAGCAGGCATAAACATAGAAAGCGACAGTGCAGTGCGAGTGAACAAGTTCTGGCAAAACTTAAGCTGCGCTCAGCTGATCGCAACACAAGTACGTGAGTGTGTGCTCGAGTGCAGCAAAGCTTTCGCGAGAGAGCTTTCGCAAATGCTCACTTGCAGCTGCACTGATAGTGCTGGCAAAACTTTCCTTGCAGTGACAGTGCTGACAGTAAAGTCACAATTTGTGATCAATCACTTGTTACAAAAATACAGGATATTTTTGTAATTAAGTGTAAAAAACTTGTTTTGATTTTATTTCCAGCAGGAAAAAAAATAATAACAAAATAAAGAACAATGGCCACGAACAACCGACCTCAAAATAGCAGAGAAACTCATTCGCCAATCTACCGGCTGCCGGCCAGCTCAACAACCTCTCCTTCTAACATGACCACTAATGTCGATCGCCTCGATGGAAACAGTCCACCTGAAGACTTTACCAGTATTACAACCCAGCAACCGCAACAGCATGACACTGCCAGCACAACGACAGCAACAACCACTACAGCCACATCGTCTTCCAGCAGCGGTTGCAGAACTTCTGCCTCATTAGGTACAAGCCGCGCCGCTTTAGAGCCCATCGGGACTCGCCCCAAAACCACCAATCCGACCTTGCAGTCCACCCCGTCGGGTACACAGAGTTCCTCCTTGGCAGCGGCTTCTTGTGCCACAAAACCCCCTCTGCCACCTAATAAGAACGTAGGTGCTATGCCAGCCTTTTATGAGCCACTGGTATATTGGCAAAGAAAACGGCGTGGGGCTACATTGTTGGTCGAAGCCGTTAAAAAAGGGAAGCCACTGAAAAACCGCAACACCAGCCGCACTGGAACTAAGCCCGTGACTCCCAACACCGCTTCGACAAGTAGCAACAGATTTGCTCTCTTCGAGCCTCAGGACGACGTCTCTGAGATCGATGAGGACGACATGGACACTGCCGACAAACCGCCTCCAGCCCCAGACCAACAGCAAGCAGCGAAGAAGATCTCCAAACCAGGGCCGATATCAGTCCCTGGAGTTAGCGAAATCGTCGCAGTGGAGCAAACCATTGATCAGTCAGTGGGCCCAGACTCCTATGAGTTCAAGGTCTCTCCCTCTGGCTATCTCAGAATATACGCCAAAGATGCCGACACTCACAGAGCAATTGTCCGCAAACTCACTGAAGTGAGAGTGCAATTTACTCACTTCTGCCTAAAGGAAGACAGACCATACCACGTTTTGGTTAAAATTCTGGCCGCTTCTACTCCCAGAAGCCAGCTGCCTTCACGTCGCACGGCCACACTGTGACGAACTTGTTCGACCCGGGCGCCAGACAGCCTACAAGTGAAGCCAGTGCAGACCTCACCAACGACTCGCCGAGTCGCAACTTCTGGTTTGCTGATCTCAAGCAGGATGTTAAAAACAGGGAAGCGCTAAGACTCAACAGGGTTGACCGTCAACGGGTCACCATAGAGCTCCCGAGGACGAGTAACAGCATAAGGCAATGTTACCGCTGCTTCGAGTTCGACCACACCAAAAACTACTGTCTCAAACAGTCCCACTGGATGAACGCGGAGCAATGCCAGGCCAAAACGGTGGCAGACTCACGATGCTCAAACTGTGATGGAAACCATGCTCAACCTCGGGCGATTTCCAGCGCAACACAAATGGCTGCTATCATGGTGGGGACTCCTTTGAGCTGCTGTAGTGTATCTAGCACCAAATCTATCCTGGAGCCGAGCTGGATTCGATTCTCTCCTCGAACAATTTGGTCATAAATTCATCGTTGGAGGTGACTTCAACGCCAAACACCGGCTGTGGGGAAGCTATAGAGCTGACAACAGAGGCATTGCGCATTGGCCACCGGGAGACCTACCCACTTCCCGTATAACAGGCAAAGTACTCCTTCGTGCAACTTCTTTATATACAAGGGTATTCCAAACAGCTTAATATCAGTTCGCGAAGAGTATGAGCTTTCACCCGACCATCTACCATTACTTGCAACGGTATCTACGTCTGCTCAAAGGACTGTAAAAAAGCGAAAGCTTGTCATACCAGTCGAACATACATCGCTTCAAAACTGAACTGAATGGCATGACAGATCTGAGCATGCCAATCTTGACAGCCGAGGATGCCGACGCTGCAGTTCAAACCCTGCTGTATCAAGTACATACCGCGGCTGCCAACGCTGCGCCAGCACAAAAGTATCTTACGCCTACAAGCCAACCTACGAGGACGCTTCCCCCCACCATTGAAGGCCATATTTGCCTGAAAAAGCGACTAAGGAAGGAGTACGTCCGCACCCAGGACCCCAGAATCGATAGGATCTATCGCCGTATCGCCAACAGAGTCAGAAAGGAGTTGACTTTACTGAGAAGAAAAGCCACAGACATTATGCTGGAGGAAGCGACGACAGACGAGATCTCCAAATTCGCACTGTGGCAACTAACCAGTCGATACAAGCGGCAAGCTGCACCAAAGTTCCCCGTTCGACATCCCGATGGCACCTAGGTCAGGTCGCCAATGGAAAGAGCCGAACGCTAGAGGAGCGTTTCAAGACGTTTGAGACCGCATCGCATGGAAGGATACAGCGAGCCGCGCAACACTGGAAGCGCCGCTCCAAATGTCACTCCCTTTATCACCAATCACCTCCCACGAAGTTAAGCAGGAGATAAAGAGCCCTTAAAACAACAAAGCCCCTAAAGAAGATCGGTTGGACAACCAGACAATTAAGCTATTGTCATACACGGCGGTGCTTTTTCTCGGCGCATATTATGTTGCACAAGTGCGGAAGACCCCTAATCAACTGGACTCTTATCGCCCCATCAGCCTCCTGCCTACCTTTGGCACTGGAAAGGTGCATCCTTAGAAGGATCCTAGATACCCCGGAAATAAAACGCTTAATCCCGAAGTTCCAGTTTGGGTTTAGACTCAAACACTGTACCCCTGAGCAACTCAATCGGGTAACAAATTTTATTTTGGACGGCTTTCACAGAAAGTAGTATGTGGTGGCAGCATACCCCGACATCCAACAAGCTTTTGACCGGGTGTGGCACGCAGGACTCCTCTCCAAGATTTGGGGCAAATTGAATCCGCACCTCTTTAACATCATTGCGAGCTCCTTGAACGAGAGGACATTTCGAGTGGTACAGGATGGCCTAGCCTCTCATACCAAACGCATAAGAGCGGGCGTTCCACAAGGTAGCGTTTTGGGTCCCACACTTTACAGCCTCTTCACGCACGATATGCCAAAGGCAAGCGAAATAGCCCTTGTCAGTCGGCAGGATCTCCTGGTGGCAACGTTTGCTGATGACACAGCAATCCTTGCCAAGAACAACTGCGTCTACGAAGCAACAGACATCCTGCAGGAGTGTCTGAAACGCTTCGAAAACTGGGCTTGCAGGTGGAATATCTCCGTGAACCCCCAAAAATGTGCTACGGTCACGCACACCCTGCGCAAGGACTCCTACCCCGGACTTTTTCTTCATGGCGCTCTTAGAGCAGGTGCGTGGCCATAAATACCTAGGGATTACACTCGACAGACGACTTACGTCCAAAAAACATTTCACCGAGGTAACCAACAATTTGAAAAGCAAATCCAGGCGTCTGAGCTGGCTGCTAAAACCAAATAACAAACTCTCGCTCCGGAATAAAGTCCTAATATATAAAGTAATACTTGCCCCTGCATGGCGATATGGACTGCAGGTATACGAAATTGCCGCGAAGACGCACCTTAACAAACTTCGCATCATGCAGGCCAAGATCTTGCAAAAAATCTCTGTAGTCTAATGGTATATTCGAGCACGAGACATTGCAAAGGACCTTAAGGTTACTATGGTAGGAGACCTTATCAACCAACAATCAGCAAGTCACTTATTTAAGCTCCGCAACTACCCTAACGTTTTGGTAAGGAACCTGCTAAAGAGCTGAAGAAAGAGGCTTAAAAAGAGTTATCCTATAGACCTGGCCAAACGCCGACTATATTGAAGCAAAATTAACATGCACATATATATACACATTGAAAATATTTAAATTAAGCTATCATTAACCAAAACTCACGCTGATAATAAGTGCTCAAAGTAAAAAATTAGCAGAAATAAAATAAAATAAAAAAATGCCCATTTCCGCCCCTTCTTTAAGAGCGCTGTACCTGAGTTGCCAAGTTGAGAACGAAGCGCCTGTACCATGACGCCATCCCGAGACACTGCCACAACTTCTAACGATTTTCCGGGGTCCTCAGGTTACGGATCGCTTTCACCTTCTCTGGGCCCGTACGTATACCTTTCCCACAAATGACATTTCCTAGGTAAACAAACCTCTCCCTGAAGAAACTGCACGTCTTTCTATTCAGCCCGAGATTAGCCGCCCTTAAACGGCGGAACACCTCCCTCAAGTTCTCTACATGTTGCTCTTTCGCTGCCCCTATTACCACGATGTCGTCTAGGTAGGCGAACGCATGGGGCTCCATTTCCGGCCCTATAACCGTGTCTAAGGCTCGCTGGAAGGTCGCACACGCCGAGTGTAAGCCGAATGGCATCACCCGCCATGGAAAAAGACCTCTTCCAGGGACCGTGAACGCCGTACATTCGCGACTATCGGTTGCCATCAGTATCTGCCAGTACCCGTGCTTCAAATCCAGAGTGGAGATGAACCGGCGTGACGCAACCGCTCAAGGATGTGATTAATCCTGGGAACAGGATAAGCATCTAGGATGAAATGCGCGTTGAGTTAACGGTAGTCAATGCACATGCGTCATTCGCAAGTCTTCTTTTTGACTAAGACTATTGGGGCACTGTGCGGACTACTCGACGGCTCGATGGCACCTGCCGGATCAGCTCATCTACCTGTTCGTCAATCACCCTCTGCATGGCCGAATTCTTCGGATAATATCGCCGAGTTAATGGGTTGTCGTCCTTTAGCCGGATGCTGTGCTCCGCGAAATGCGGACTCCCTGCAGCCCCTCAAAGAGTGCCAGTTCCGACTCCAGGAAGTCCCTAAGTTCCAGATCCAGATCCGCGGGCCACTCTGCCTCTTCGATGCTGAGCTCGCTTTGCGCCTCCTCCGGGCACCACAACCCTCTCTCGCTACCCTCTAACAGTCGTTCCTGATCCCC
Source organism: Drosophila virilis (assembly GCF_030788295.1). Lineage (NCBI taxonomy): Eukaryota > Metazoa > Arthropoda > Insecta > Diptera > Drosophilidae > Drosophila > Drosophila virilis. Next base: position 1,042,370 of record NW_027212837.1, on the reverse strand, counting down.
TGTGTCCGTATGGATTTTAGCTATTGCTCCTAATCCCTCCGTTATCTGGCACCTTTCCGTGCCGCTTCCATGACCGGCGTAGACCTGTCGCAGAAAGTCTACCCGACGCTATCGGTTTCCCTCTTGGTGTCCTCTCTCTGTTGCCGAGCAGGTGATCCTCTTCCCTGACCTGCGAGGCCTTCCTTCTGTGCCTTCTTGTTGTCCTCTCTCTGTTGCCGCTGTTGTATTGCTATTGCCTTCGGTCCCTTCTTCGTCTCTACTGCTACCGGCTGCCGAGCAGGCACTCCCGCCCCTTTGCGCGAGAGGCATTCTTTCGGCTCTTTCGTGGTTCCAGGCCCCGCGGCCGGAGAGGTCACCGCCTCCCCGCAACATATCGCAGTGCCCATGGCACCCAAGAAGTCCATCCCCAGGTTGACGTGATCCAGCATTGCGGGCATGATAAGCAAGAACATGCTGGCCACCTTCCCCCCTCGGCCGACGTCTATCCTCAATGCCTTCCCTACTTCTATTGTGACCCAACTGCCAGACGAATGCGCGCTTGTACGTTCTCCACTCTCTCCCGAATCACCCACTAGCGTACACAGTCTTCTCTCATGAAGCTGCGAGTGGCCCCTGTATCGATAGTAGCAGGCATCGCCCGCCCGCCAATCTTTACCGTGGCGACGATCCGGCCACCCTCCACCTTAAGCGGGTGCACTACTACCGAGTCCCGTGTTGGTCGTCGTCGACGCGACCCTGACCTGGGCGACGCCGTTGTCCGTTTCCCGCCTCCGTGCGGGACAACAATCCTGGCTACTTCTGTCCCGGTGCCCACATACCCAACAAAACAAAACAGGCGCATTGGGACATTCCATGGCGAAGTGCACCTCCTGTGCGCACCTGCACCTGCTCGTCGCGGATCATACCCGCTTCCGGCCTCTCGGCTCATCTTTTGGTAGGAAACTTCCGCAGGGGCCGTTGCCGGCGGGGCGGAGACCATGTCAATCCACAGCGATCGCTCCGGATCCGATGGGAGTAGAGCGGAATGGGTTAAGGTGTCCCCCCTTGGGCTGTACCGTTCTTTCGCACTCCGCGCTACTTGAGTTCGTGACCACCTGACTCCCTGACGCCCTGCTCTCCCTCCCTGCTTCCGGAGTATCCCGCTCGCTGTCTCATCACCGTTTCGTAATCCTCAGTGAGCTGAGTCAGCTGGGACAGGGTGGAAAAATCTTGCCGACGCAGGTAGAGTTTGAATTCGGGAGCGGCGTGTTTGTAGATCCGGTGCAACTCCTGTGCCGGTTCGTATCTGGTGTGATGCATCAAAGCTTTTAGCTCTATCAGGTACTCCTTCAACTCCTCCCCCACGCCTCAAACCTTTCGAAGTAACGTGGGGGCAGGAAAAACTACAAAAAACCCCTCCTGAACACCAACCATGACACATCTCTAAGCCCATTGCTCAAGAACCACCGAGCGGCCTTGTCGCAGAACACCTCGCTCATTACCCGGGGCAATCTATCGAGGGCGATACCATACGTAATGGTTCGTTCCTCTAGGTCCTCCAAGAACCCAAGGGGGCTGGAGCGGCCATCGTATCTCATGCCCCACTTCCGAACTTGTTCCGGGACGTTTGTGAAAGGCCTAGCCTCCGACCGAGAATATGGTTCGGGAGCGTAGGAGACTTATTGGGCTCAATCGGGTTCCGCCCCACACCCACGTTGGTCCTGGTTGCTCGGCGATCTCCGTTTTCCCCGGAATCGTGAGCCTCTTCTACCCCCGTGACGGCCACGCCAGGGATAAGCGGCTGCGGACACCCGTAGAATTGTGAGCTCCTAAGATCAGGCTCTGACTATTGGCGCGGTCGTCCAGCTACGTCAGATTAAACACCCCAGGATAGCGGTTCTAACGTTTTCGCGAACTGAGACTCGGCAAGCCAAGCCCAGATCTCAGACGAATGGCCGCCCTCCTGCACGTAGGTGGGTAGCCACTTACGCAGCTCTTCCACGCGCCCTTTCTTTTCCAGCCCGAACTCCTGGGCGATGGCCACCAGCTCCTCCTTGCACCGCTGGTGGATCCAACGCACGTCTACTCACGGGATTTGGCACTCACCTGATTCCATTTTGAGCATTCCACTCACTCAGTTTTTCTTTTCTTTTTTTTTTTTTTTTTTTTTTATCACTCTACCAAAAAAAAATTAAACAAAATAATTCACTGATTATTGTCAATAAATATTTCGATTGGGTTAATATTGTTTAAAAAAAAACTCCACCAATTTTTGACAGTTGTTATTATTATAAGAATTTTGCTTCTTTATGGATTTTTTTCCCGGTCACGCCACCAAAAAAAGTAAAACAAAATAAGTCACTTTCTGTTTAATCAACTTTAACTTCTCGCTCCTTTAACTTGTCTTTCACTTCCTTATTTTATAATTCACTCCGTTTAGTTTAGTTTTAATCACGCCCGTTCTCATTGCTTGCGTTGGTTGTACTGACGTATTCAACTTTTCACCGCACACGAGTCGAATTCGTTCCACTGTACAGCCTCTGTCGCGACGCCTTAGCGGCCCTTCGACGCCAACGTCAGCTGCGGCGCGCGTCTGTGCACACGCAAGCGTGTTCTCGCTGTCGCCCATCTGGCGCGCTCGCGCTGTACTTTTTCGATCGCCGTTATTTTCCCGACATTCACTCTGTGTGCTTCTACTCACATTTTTGGTCGCCTAGATTGCCCAGGTGTTCATTTCTAGCACAAGGTATGAAACGAATTCTCCAGGGTATGCTCGACTTCTCAATACCCTATTCTTGTCATTTCCCATGTGCGAGGTATTATTTTCTCTTACCCTCCACCAGGGTACCCACACTCTAGGGTGTGCCCGACTACAAATACCCTCTAAGCATTTTTTTTCACTTAATTGGGCGCGCCCGCGGGGTTTTAAGCCGCCGACATGCCACGCTATCCAATGCCTCTTGTCCCTGCTCGGGCGCCACTTGTAAGGAAACTATTGGCCAGGGTATAAATCTCAGTCTTACCAGGCCTTGTGACTAACAAATCATTTATAAGTTCGCTTGGATTGAGGGTTTAAGGGGGGCGAAGTGAACGTACCGACCAAACCATACTTCTCTCTTTAGGTTCACAACACCTACTCTACCGGGTCGCAACCCCGTACTACCTATTTTAGGGGACCGTAGCCTCGTACCATCTACACTATCGGGCCTTGGCCTCGCACCAACTACAATATCGGGCCTTGGCCTAGTACCAACTACACCAGCGGGCCTTGGTCTTGCACCGACGACACTAGCGGGCTATAGCCTCGCATCAGCTGCACTGCCGGGCCTTGGCCTCGCAGTGCCCCTTAGGTTAGGGTGAACACCGGTTATTTCCCATGTTTAGCACAAATATGACCGCCCGAGAATACAAAGATCAGCATTTCACTTCATTATTTTGATTATATCTACTTTATTTACTTGGTTTATTAACTTTTACCCTCCTGGGTCTCCTAAGCTAAGGCCCTGCCGCACTGCCTTGGAGCCCTAGCGCTCCGCTGTACACCTCACTGTTATAACTCACGCTCCTTTCCTCAACACCTCTATTCAGCCTGATCGTTCTCTAAAAAGTCCCGGAAATGGCTAGCGAGCCATGCATTCGCCTCGGCCGTTTAACTTCGCCGCAAGCTTTCGCAAATTCGCCTCGGAGCTTTCGCTCTTCGCCGCCGAATTGAAGTTGCGCTCTCGAAGGCGGTGTTGAGCAACAATTAAGCAACGCACGGTTGCTGTGGCGGCCGGCGATTAAATTCAAACTTAATTCAAACTGAGCTTCTTGCCCTTAACTAGCTTTAATACATCGGCACCTTGCCTTTACTGTTCTTAATACTAATAAAATGCTTATATACTATACAATGCTTATACCCTATAATTATAATTATGAACTGTGGGGTGGCTACCTTAGTGGCCGCCTTACAATGTGTGCATGATACCTTTTTAGGCCGGCCAGGCACGCATACTTACGCACTTTTTTATATGGATGGAAACATTTATACGTTTGTGTGCGTGTTGGTTGCCTGGCTGCCTGTCCGATGCAAAATTGACAACATTTTTAGCTTTGGCCTCGTTTCGATTTTTTTTTGTTTCAATAAAAAGGGAAATTTGTTATGTCTATTCATTGTATGGTTAGTGGTAGAACGTGGTATAATAAAGTCGCTGTTAGGGTTCACTGCTTCCGATTTGTGACGTGACCAATAATCTATGTAAAAAATCGGAATTGGCGACTACAAATGCTAAAATAGGCTATATATAGTTAGATTTAGCCAAAAAATAATCCCATTTATAAGCAATCGTTAAGAATCAATATCGACAACCTGTTATTTGAGTAAATTTCGTTTATTTAAACAGCTAGAGTCAAAAAATTTGGCATTCAGCTTTCTGAGTAGTGTTAATTTATCATTTTATTTTATAGATATCGTAACCACTTAAAGCGACATATTTGATGCTGTTTTCTTTTTCAAAATATTCCAAAATTCTGTAGCACAATAAGATCTACTACTAAAATGTTTATAAAGATCGGTTAAGACACACAGAATATATTTTAGAACAAGTAAGAGGCTCTAGTTGGGAGTACTGAACTAATTCATCAACACCAAATGCAGCTCACTATACTTTGTCCTTTGCTTTGACAGTAATCAAAATAAATTTAAAAATGTTACACCCTCTTTATAATATGCTTTGAAATCTCTGCACCGATCACATTGTCTAGCTATTAGCTACTTAAATGATCAATGAAAGTTCTAGACAAGGCCTACACTTAATATATAAGGTCTACAGACTCTTATATTTTATTGCACTTGACATATCGACGACATCAATATTGCCCATAATTGGTTTCGTTCTTTATTATCGGCCGCGCCAATATCTTTGATCTTAGGGGCAGAGTATCGGGGTGCAGCCGGACACACAACGGCGCTTAAAAGCGGAGTGTCAATACCGGACTTGCGATCCACGACGCCAAAAGAAGTAATTGCTACTGGCTGCCCGATTCGCTCCCAAAGAGATAAAAGAGAGAGTGGATCGCATACCCCTGAAGATGCCCTTGGCCGTGTTTCGAGCCGTTGACCCAAAAAAAAAAAAAAAAAAGAGCAGCTGTGCCGATGAGCAACAACGGTAACCATATTTAAATGTATGCGGGTACCGAATTTCGGCACCTTTGATGTGCTGCCCAATGTACAGTAAAGAGATTTTGTCAGCGGTCCACAGCGGACGTACCGGCTCACAGTTAAAAAATTTTGAAGCTGGACATTTTTTTTTTTGCCGGTAACGGAGCATGTGCTTAAACAAATGAAAGGGCATACATTTGTTCATGATAATTCCTTATATGCTAACATATTGCGAAAGAAATAGTGCACCAGAGCAATAATACACAAAACAATAATACACCAGAAACACACTGTCGTCATTTAAAACTACAATAAAAGCGATACTCTATTAAAGCAGCCGCAGCCATTCTGTGGTACACAACGCTTGAATCCCGCGCCGGAGGACGCTGGCCAGATCAACCCAGATAATCAGCACGGATTTTCAAAGCACGGCCAAGTATCGGCGTAATCCACACGACGGAGAGACGAGCCACCACGGACGGGACTCACGCGACGATGAGGCGGCCACGGTCCCCACGGCCACGGGCCCATATCATCCGAGTGAGTCTGTTCCATTTCATGCCTCCTCGCCTGAGTAAACGGCAGAGTCAGACGCAGACTCCTCATTGTGCTCCCTGAAAGAGAACCAATTATTTTTTGGAATTTTTAACTCCAGTTTTTTTTTTGTTATTAAAGACATAAAAATACTCACGACTAGTTTAAATTAGGTAAATTTCCGAAAGTGCGATCCGGGAAGAAAAGGGCCCAAAAATTTTGCTTCTGCCAAGTAAAGAATGAAATCAAAAAGTTTAGATTTTGGTCAACTTATGCACGAGTGATACCCACTTATAAGTATACATATATATGTTACGCACCTCAGGTGCAGGTGCCCCCCACCCAGAGAGCTCTTTAGGCAGGCAAGGTAATATAAGCGCTTTGACAAACAACGCCTTTCGTTGGTAACACATATGTATACACGCATTTGTTTTAGCGGGTACTTGCTCCCCATTGGTGCAATAATTACCTGTGTTTATATCTCTTCCCTTGTTTTCCTTTCTTTTGCTGACTGGCAATAACTTCTGGGCGTTTGTTTTTTTGTTTCCTGTTCTGTATGATGGTCGCTAACCAGAATGTTTTCTGTACAAAAAAAATATTAATATTTTTAAGATTAACAGAAATTGTTATAAATATGAAATGATGCAACACGTTATAAATACCTGTTGAAGCGAATTTGAAGGTAGTGAAAAAAATTGAAATTTAAAATTAATATCAATTGTTCTAAATATAAAAATATACCAATTTATCGTATGCACCTGGTTTAAAATGCCGGAAATGTTAGCGTGTACGAAATTATCGATAGCAGCTTGCAGATAACCTGCCGGGGAATAGGAAATAAGATTAAATATTAATAACGATAAAAAATGCAACTAATTATATACCGTATCTGAAGAGAGAAATGTCCGCCTAAATTTTCTTTGATGGGGAGAGTTGACATAACAGCCGGCACAGGCTGATGGCCATCTAATGGCCAAAAGTGGGAGACGAATAGGTGATCGTCTCATGGTTGGGCGGGTACACTGGGTCCGGAGCCGGTCACCGATCTGCAAGAGTAAAGTGGATTAATAGTGTTTTTGTTAGCTTATATCAATATCTTATCTTTGCTGTTTACATTCACTTATCGTCACAGCTGTTTACGTTGTTCATCTGTTAGAAGTTCCGATTGTTTGATGTTATCGATTTGTTTTGCATAGTGTTGTGTAAGTATGTTTTGCTACAGACGTGTAGGTTTGCTGTTATCGATTTTGCGGACTGCGGGCCAGGGATGGGACTGCACCCAGAGAAACTGATGAGCCAGCCGGCGCGGCCCACCGAGAAACAAGCAGTTTCGTGACAATATGGCGCCCAACGTTTGAAAAGGTACTCGGCTTCTTTGAAGTCGGTGCGTACATCAAAAATAAAAATAATAAGATACTAATGAAGGTACAGAGAAAAGGACTCCCTTGGTTTAAGGATCCCCATCGCTGAAGTCTTATGTGGCACGAGTTGGTGGCCCATAATCGCTAGGCGGGTCGTGGAATCCGAGAAGCACGACGGAATTAGAGATTATCAGAATATCCATAAGCATGAGAAGTTTTTCTTGTAGTGGTTGATGTCGGTAATGCACGTTCGCATGTGGGCGAAACGTTCGCGACCGGTCATCATTCGCCTGGTGGTAGCCGCAATGACAAAGGCATATCGTGATAAAGATGTGATATTAGGGTAGTTTGTCAGCTGTTATTTATTCATTTTTAGTTTTGTTGGTCGCATTCTGTCTTAATGCTGGGAGTGTGAATGACTGCGGTTACAAGAGCTTCGGAGCCAGGTGACCCAGGACAATGTAGAATCGAGCCTGCACCGCATCTGTCACACAGCATATCCCAAGAATGGCCGGAAGAGCGACGGAGACTGAGCTTGCATGGTGTCCATTAACAGGGGGCTTTCTTGTCGCGGTCAAGAACAGTACGTCACGTTTGCTGCTGGCGAAGCGTTTGCGACTGTTCATCATTCGACTGGTGGTAGCCGCTATAAAAAAATATCCTGTGATGAAATGTGATATTAGGGTCAGTTAGAGTTTGTTTATTGTTTACTATTTGCTTTGTCTCACTCTAGGTATACGTTTGATGTATGCTGGCCGTAGTTATATGAGCTTCGGAGCCAGGTAACCCAGGACGATGTACAATCGAGCCTGCGCCGCACTTGTCACACAGCATGTCCGGGAGGTGTCCAGAGGTGCGACAGAAACATAATAGCCTTCAAGGTAGCGTTCCTTAAATGCCGTTCTCCAGTTAAATTGACGAACTGAGCATTTGACGATCGCTTAAATGTTGTCAACTGTCAAGTGCGTAGATAAGTTAGCCTGTGCTAGGATTTGTCTCCTTTCCCCACCAAGTATTTGAAATTTATTGAGTTGTTGTGAGTTTTTTTTATTTGTTGTCGTTATTTATTTGATTATTTATTTATTTATTTATTTTTATTTTTTTTTTTTTGGTATCAGGGTTCAGTATGGCAGAGGAACAAGTGTCTGATTGGGGTTCTGAAGCTGAAGCGGAGCGTCAGCTCTGCCACCGCCACGTCCGGCAGGAGGTCTTGTGAGAACGCCGATGAATTTCCGCGGATTTGCTGAACGACAGATCCCGGCGGAAGGTCATCTAGTAGACTTGGAGAAGGAGATGGCGCAACAAGACAGAACCCCACGGGACCTAGAATTCCCACAGCCGGCGAAGAACTCCGTACTCACATCGGCAGCGAATGTGGCGATAGCTCAAGGGCACCAAATATATCTGCATGCTCTGCCCGCTGGAATCAGCGAATCCATCCGTGAGGAGATGCGAACAGGCTTCATGCGGATGATGAAGGGCATCATGGATGTGCTAGGGCCACCAGGGAGCCACGCCGAAGAAAATAACGCTGCGCCGAAGCTTTCACGACCTGGCGAGCCGGAACCGCGAACAGGCGTCATTCCAAAAGAACGAGAAGGGTTACAGCGCGAACCATTTCCACCACCGGTGCCACCGAAGCCACACAGACAGGGCGCGCGAAGAGCGGAGTACCTATTCAGCAGCCCTGTTTATGTTGCCGAGGCTCATGCGAGGAACTGGCGGAATCCGAATAATCGCCATTTCCGAGTGGAGGACCAGCCAGAGGAAACGTATCCCAACGTGCAAGAAGCAGCGTACCTGAAACTCGAGCGGTGGAAGTTCAAGTGCAATGGCGAGGACGCCATGAATTCTGTCGAGGACTTCGTGTTTTGGCTGGGATTCCTGCAGAAGTATTATCAATGCCCTTGGAAGGAGTTCCTGCGCGGTTTTCGACTGTTCCTGTTCCTGACCGGCCGTGCCCGAGAGTGGTACTGGATGCACGTGCGGCATTTTAGGGTCGATAGCTGGATGCAACTGCGGCACGCTCTTTTAGACCGGTTCCGGGGATATCAGACGGAGCACGACGTGATGCAGGAGCTACTACAACGAGAGCAACAGACTAGCGAAGGGGTGGACGACTATAATCACCACATGCGTCAACTCGCCTTGCGAATCCCGAAGCCCCTGAGAGACCGCAAGCTGCTAAAAATTATAAAGCGTGGCTGGGGTCTGGCAAAATACATCTATGCCATGGATGTACTAACCGTAGATGAGCTGCGCCAAAAATGCATAGAAGTGGAAAGGCACATTGGTCGCAAAAGCCGGACCGGGTACGTGCAGCCGTCGCGTTACTCACAAGGAATGAGGCCCACAGTCACGAGGTTGAAGTACCACCAGATCGTGCGGAAACATCGCCTAGAGAACTGGTATTCGTGCGAGGCAGGACCTCGTCTCGGCTAGTGTAGTGGAACTGTTGGCAGTTCGACCACGTCTTTAGGGACTGCCTCTCTAAGGATCGGAAGATTTTCTGCTACAGATGCGGAAAGCCGGACACATTCTGTGCACAATGCGAAAATTGTCCGGGAAGCCCCAGAGGGAGCGCGCTGATGGCGGGGCAGACGCGTTCAGGGACGGCAACCACAGAAAAACAAGAAAGGAACACCTACCAAAACCAATAACAGTGGTAGAGGAGAGGAATACAGACCATAAGGGCCAGGATAAGGTTTTATATAAGGATAAAAATGAAGGAAAACCATTAAGAGGCTTAATATATGAAGAACGTGTCCGGGCATACATATCGGCCCGGAATAGAATTTTTGGTGAACGACAGCTGGAGGGGATGACATTGGCCACTAGAAGAGTGCTCAAGGCTCGGGCGCGCTTCCGCAGACGCACGAGGACGAGGCGCCAGGTCATCCAAACTGTGAAACGGGAGGATAGCCAAGAACCACGCGTATTCGCTGAAGTGGAGGTCCATGGGATCAAAATGAAAGTTTTGCTAGACACCGGAGCCTCGGTTAGCCTGCTGGGAAAAGGTGATCGAGAATTAGTAGAAGAATTAGGAGTTACGGTACAACCGTATGTTTCGGTAGTCACGACCGCTGGAGGAGAGGATAAGTCAATCATAGGAAGGGTAGAGCACCTAATCTCGTACAGGGAGCAGCATAAAAACCTACCTGAAACAGCGAGCCTATTTCGGAATTGATTTCTGGCGAGCTTTTAACCTAGCCCCTGATATTTTGGGCCCCGAGGAGATAACCTCCACCGAACACCACGGGGAAGGGCTCTTGGCAGTGTTAATGACACACTATGCGGAAGAGGACGAAGAAGGTGAAAATGAGCCAGATTCATGGGATTTGTCTCGGGAGGAAAGGGTAGAGTTGGAGGCGGAAAAGCAGGGGTTTTTGTGTTTTAAGCATAGCGGATTAGGAACGACAAACCTAGAGAAGCACTCTATCGACTTAGTGGAAGGTGCCCAACCGTTCAAAGATAGACCCTACCCATTATCACTAGCGATGCAGAAAGTAGCGCATGACTAAGTAGACAAAATGTTGAGTTTGAAGGTTATAGAAGAGGTCAATAGCCCATAGAGTAACCGCACAACCGTAGTGCGAATACTGGGGAAAACCCGTTTTTGCCTCGATGCACGCAAGCTCAATAATTCGACGGTGAAAGACGTGTATCCACTACCCTGTATAGAAGGCATCCTATCTAGAATATACCAGACCCACTACATCTCAGTGTGGATCTGAAGTTCGCGTATTGGCAGGTCGAACTAGACGATAAAAGCAGGCCTTATGCATTTATCGTAACAGGTAGGCCACTATACCAGTTTCGCGTCATGCCGTTTGGTTTATGCAATGCAGCCCAACGTCTATTTCGTCTGATGGACAAGGTGATTCCCAACGAGTTGCGGTCCAACGTCTTTGTATACTTGGAGGACTTATTAGTCTTTTCACCTGATTTCCCAACGCATTTGTAATATTTGCGACAAGTGAGCAAATGCTTAAGAGAAGCCAAACTCTCAATCGGACTGCACAAATCCAAATTTTGCTTCAGGGCATTAAAATACCTAGGATTCATTATTGGTGGTGGCACGTTTCACATGGACCCTGAACAGGTTATAGCTCTTAAGCAAATGCGCGTGCTTCCGTCGCGCAAAGAGGTTCGTTCTTTTTTGGGTACCGCAGGTTGGTACCGGCGCTTTATGCGAGATTTCGCGGGAATGGTCGCCCCACTGACTGAAATGTTAAAAAAGGATAGCGGGAAGTTTGTATAGAGCGACTAGGCAAAACGAGCCGTTGAACAATTGAAGACCGCCCCAGTACTTGTGCACGCGGATTTTTCAAAACCCTTTTTCGTGCAGTGCGATGCGTCGCAGTTTTGTGTGGGAAGGGTGTTATTCCAATAAGACACTTAAGATCAGGAACGACCCATAGCTTTCTTTTCAGCCAAGCTGAACAAACACCAACGGAATTATTCCGTCACTGAAAAGGACTGCTTAGTTCGATGCCATAAAAAAGTTCAGATCCTATATAGAAGTGATGCCTTTCACCTGTATCACGGACCACGCCAGCCTAAAATGGCTGATGTCCATGAAGGATCTACGCGGGAGACTAGCACGCTGGTCAGTTGGAAGGCACCGTGTGGAAGTTGTGGTTGAAAAGCTCGTTGACAGCCGGCTTAATAGCGAAGGATCATGTAGATGAGACGGCTGGTCATGGGGGTGTCGTGAAAACGCACGAGACGCTGCAGGGTTAGTCAGGTAAGGGATTGGGTGAGACGGTGTGTGACATGCAAGGAAGTCAAGGCACCGAATTTTCGCATGCAATTGCGTTCTTTATTATAAGCCGCGCCGATATCTTTGGTCATAGGGACAGATTATCGGGGGGAAGCCGGACACACAACGGCGCTTAAAATATCGAGGAGCGGCAACAACGGACTTGCGATCCACGACGCCAAAAGAGGCGATTGCTTCTGGCTGCCCGTTTCGCTCCCAAAGAGATAAAAGAGAGAGTGGATCACATGCCCTTGAAGATGCCCTTGGCCGTTTTTCGAGCCGCTGACCCAAAAAAAAATAAAAAAAAACAGCAGCTGTCCCGATAAGCAGCAACGGTAACCATATATAAATGTACGTGGGTACCGAATTTCGGCACCTTTGATGTGCTGCCCAATGTACAGTGAAGAGAGTTCGACTTTGTGAGCGGTCCACAGCGGACGTACCAGCTCACAGTTAAAAAATTTTGAAGCTGGATATTTTTTTTTGCCGGCCACGGAGCATGTGCTTAAAAAAATCAAAGGGCATAAATTTTCTCATGACAGGCTTTCTTTATTAGTAAATTGCCAAGATAATTCCTTATGTGCTAACGTATTGCAAAAGAAATAGTGCACCAGAGCGATAATACACAAAACAATAATAGACCAGAAACACACTGTCGTCATTTAAAATGACTACAAAAGCGATACTCTATTAGAGCAGCCGCAGCCATTCTGTGGCACACAACGCTTGAATCCCGCGCCGGAGGACGCTGGCCAGATCAACCCAGATATTCACGAGCCGGATTTTCAAAGCACGGCCAAGTATCGGCGTAATCCACCACGGACGGGACTCACACGACGAAGAGGCGTCCACGGGCGAGACCACGCCCATATCATCCGAGTGAGTCTGTTCCATTTCGTGCCTTCTCGCCTGAGTAAACGACAGAGTCAGACGCAGACTCCTCATTGTGCTCCCTGAAAGAGAACCGATTTTTATTTGGAATTTTTAACTCTAGTTTTTTTTTGTTATTAAATACATAAAAATACTCACGACTAGTTTAAATTAAGTAAATTTCGAAAGTGAGAACCGGGAAGGAAAGGGCCCAAAGATTATTGCATCTGCCAAGTAAAGAATGAAATTAAAAAGTTTACCAATGTACCAATTTATCGTATGCACCTGGTTTAAAATGCCGGAAATGTTCGCGTGTACGAAATAATCAATAACAGCTTGAAGATAACCTGCCGGTGAATAAGAAATAAGATTAAATATTAATAACGATAAGAAATGCAACTAATTATATACCGTATCTGAAGAGAGAAATGTCCGCCTAAATTTTCTTTGATGGGGAGAGTTGTCATAACAGCCGGCACAGGCTGATAGCCATCTAATGGCCAAAAGTGTGAGACGAGTAGGTGATCGTCTCATGGTTTGGCGGGTACACTGGGTCCGGAACCGGTGACCGATCTGCAAAAGTAAAGTGGATTAATAGTGTTTTTGTTAGTTTATATCAACATCTCATCTTTGTTGTTTACATTTACTTATCGTCACAGCTGTTTACGTTGTTCATCTGTCAGAAGTTCCGATTGTTTGGTGTTATCGATTTCGCTAAGCATAGTGTTGTGTAAGTCTGCTTTGCTACAGACGTGTAGCCAGCCGGCGCGGCCCACCGAGAAACAAGCAGTTTCGTAACAATTTTCTATATCCTTATTTCAACACTTCGCAATTCATTAGCTCAAATCGAACTCTCAAAAATAATTAAAATCTCGAAACTATAAGTATCGATTTATTCTTCTATCTGACTTTGGTGCAACACGCTAACTTATATTTCGATACGCACACCGTTTTATATGTCGATGAATACATCGTTTAAATTTTATACCAATAACCATACAACATATAGAGTTTACAGCTAGTACAAATGCATGTGCCCATGCATCTATTTGATTTCTGTTCCAATGTTGGATTCGTTTTTCTTCGGGTCCGAGACTCGCTCACTTACTCAAAGAGCTAGAGAATAACAAATACATATGATTTGTTTGATAGAACGGCATCGGTATTTTTTATATTGGTCCCACTACGAGAAACTGCTTTGGCTTACTCTTGGTGCTCTTATTGCTCTTTCATTATATCTGGGGTCGTTTAAATGTATGATAGTGTATATGTCCGCACAAATTTAATTATTTTGAAATTTCGGACGCACGAGTAATATGAAATATAAAAGTGATTGCCACGTCGATGCAAAATTGTTGTTTTTTCGCTCTTTATCGCTGTTAAGGGTTCCTAGGCGTTGGTATGTGTGAAATGTGTGTGAATGTGAAATTTGTATTATTGGTACGCGTCTAACGTGCACCACTTTTTTTTATAATATCAGATTTGGGAAACTGCATGAATGAATTACTGAATTACCTGCAGCACCCCGTTGAGCCGAAAGACGAACCTCTTCGCAAGCACCTACCTTGCATTTGTAAATCAAGTGAGTAATCATTTCAATGATATTATAACCAAACGATATTTTCGCAAAAACAAATCAATTTTCAAATATACCAAATACAAAATGGAAGCGATTATATATTTATAATTTTTATCATTTTATTGACTTAAATATTTAGTTATGTTTAAGCTAAAGCTAACACACAGGAGTTATCGCTCCTGTCACTAGGAGCATATATTATAAGAGAGCACATAAAAAAAGAGCACCTGTGCTTAGATCATCCGCATTGAGTTATGTCTTGTCACTCAATGGATCAGCCGCTATCACGATTAAGTGAGTTTAATTTAGTGACATTCTTAAGTCCTGATATTTTAAATTATCTTACATTCTTTAATTTGTAATTTTATCGAGCTTTTGAATTTATTAGTTTAGTAACTGCGGAATTTGCGACACATGCTGAAGTCTATGAGCGTCAGTCCAAGTCAACTGACGTATGCTCTGTGCTCTTCCGATTCAAATTTAAATATTAAGGTTAAGGTCAATAAAGCTGAAGGCCTTTTTAAAATGAAAAACCCCGCTTGTGAAATCATGTGAGCAACCTTCAAAACTTTCCAAGCCGCCTCGCCTGGTAACGTAGCAGCAGGCCTTATTATATCTACGGGCAGTTTGGGGCTCCACACATTTCACACCCGAAATCCAACAAGCTATTTCATTCAATTTATTGAATTCAAGCCCGAAATCATTAAATAGAGTGCCGAGCGTTAGACGTTAAAGCGAGTGTCGCATCCAAACAAAAACGAAGTTGACTTTGGACCACAAATTAAAATAAATGCTTGGGCACATGCATTTATGCTATCCGTTGTGTGGTTAGTGCTAATACTAAAGTATTTATTACGAGCCTTATAGACTTTCTGAATTTAACATAATACAAAATCAATGTTTTTATTGAGATAAATGCGTTAGTTGCGAGAAATAGAGAATTGTCTGATTCTATGATTATTTGTAAAGTTTACTTATTGATTGGATGTAGAAGTGGATGCATTCATCACAAAACACATTTTAAGATGTATCGATAATTGTGCATGCAAACGCAAAGCTGAATGATAGTAGAACGTGGTATATTTAATAGCCTCTGTCGACTGGTTTAAGAAATGTCACATTTTCAAATTTCACATATTGGTGTTGTCGGTAACATGTGAGTGGCAAAAGTACCGCTTCTGTAAATAACAGCTGGAAGAAGTAAAAGCTCCATTTTAGGTTCTCTTTTTCGAGATTTCGCTTTTAATATAAAATTTCTTATTTAAAGTTTCCGCTTGCCTTCATTGATATATCAGCTGTTTATGCTTACGACACTTAACCATTTTTCACAACATCGATAGAAATCTCGAATAATCATCGCAAACAACACGAAATGCTCGGGGCGAATTTATACATTTCTGAAATATGTGCCTTTTTGAAGGATGTATGAAATGTGTTTTTTTATGGGGAAACGCAAAAGGCACATTTCACACATTTGTCAAGAATGTGTGTGTTCAACGGACATAGGCTATAAGTCGCTGTTATGTTATATCGCTACTTTCGATTTGTGACGTGACCAATAATCGATGTACAAAATCGGAATCGGCGACTTCAAATGCTAAAAGAGGCTATATATATTAAGATGTAGCCAACAAATTAGCTTTATCTCAAAACATAAAATGGTAATAGATTATAAATGCAATTGACTATAGAAACTACTAATACAAATTCAACTGCACAATACTAAAAAGTCAAAAGCGAATTGTGAAAAACATATTATGCAAAAAATAGATAGCTATTGTGTCATTTTGTGCTGACTTTAGAGAGCATCGATATGCAACGTTTGTGTGTAAGGGATAATAAGAATAAATTGGAAAATAACTGCACCAAAGAAAAATGCAAGTAAAATTAATAATTTGCTCACAGGAAAATGCGCAGTTTATATATGACTTTATTAATAGTTCTTATAATGGCTTCGCGAGCAACAATTGAGCAAAGATAATTGCTTACAAGCCTTGCAGTCTCAAATGAGTCGAAATCCAACGTTTTCTGAATAGCATGTCTTACGTTTAGAAGAGCCCGAATACTTTGCACAGAAAACTTAAATGTTGTACATGGCGTTTTCTTTGACCGGTTTTGCAACAGGTACTTAACAAAGGACAAACATATGTACCTACAAATTTTAAAAGAATTTTTTTTGCAAAGAGCCGACGATCTAGCGAAACGTGCGAATTGTTGGGCTTATCTTTATAAATACCCCCAATAAGTATATAGCGGAAATATCTCTAGGTCTCGATGTAATTGAAATTTTTGTCGATATTTATTGGAACAAAACATTCGAAAAACACAAAATTTACAACAACAAAAATTAGACCAAAAGGTAGCACCGTTGATTATTTGACAACTTCGATACAAAATTGCTCAAGAGCGACAATGAAGATGATAAATTTAAAAGCCGATTTATATTGTCATAAATAAAGTTATCCATAACCTTTTTGAAAGCATACAATAAATGCTGGCCTAAAATTTCCAGTATGTTATGTTATTAAATTTGTACAGTATTGATATCAATATATTATTTGTACAGTATTGATATATATAAAGGAACAAAGTACCAGTATGTATAGTCATCATGCAGGGATTTTTGTGACGGCAAGGCGTGCAATATTTTATTTTTAAAACCATTCAGCGGGGCTTAACCAAGAGTTCGTTGCATTCGGACGTGCGCGCTTGACAAGTTATTTTCGCAAGTGATCAACACAATATCTTTATCTCCTTATCTCTTTGTGCTTTCTTGCAGTATTTTTAGCCACTGCTTGCGGAGGCGGCAGCTTATTGCGGCACTGTACCTAAGATAAGCCAGACTTAAACGATGCTAAGTTTGCCCCTCGCCCTGCGCTCTGCACAAGTGAGTGGTTGCTTCTGTTAGTTCTGACCTTTTGATCTGAAAAAGTGGACGACAATTGCATTATTTGACTATAAATAATAACAATTGAAGCCATGGACAATAACTCATCGAATCAGTCGCTACCTAGTAATAGGCAATCTGTACTGGAGGAGATTAGAAAAGCAGCTGGGGTAAGCCCTGAAACTCTACGCTCTCAAACCCGCGGTAGCGCAAGATCCATTTCTGCGGAAAACAACAGCTTATTGCCAAATCGGGTGATATCTGGCCCGACGGTAACAATAAGCACTGTTATCAGCGTTACCTGCACTATCTCTATGTCTATGCAAGCAAGTTTGACATCTACATCTACGTATACTGTAGCGGCAACTGTGGGGCCGAACATTTCGTCGACTACGTCACGTGACAACACATTGGGTGAATTCTTGTCAGCAGCATCTCGTAAGACGAACTGCTCGTTTCAAGACCGTGTCCTGCCCGCTAGTAAAAAACATAAGGGAGTTATAAACACATCTAAATTTATAAATAAAGTCGAAACCCGCTGAGCTACACAAGGAAGTAGCCAAAGACACGGCATCCACCTCGACTGCAGCAGCACTGAGTAAAAACCGTTTTGCAGTTCTGGACGAAGAAGCGGACAACATGATGGAGCAAGGATTGTCAGAAAGCGATTCTGACGACGAAGATGAAGCTCGTGCTGTTGGCAACGGAAACAAACAATCAATCTCAAAAACGCTCTCAAATATGTGTACCACAGCTCCAGCAATATGTGTACCACAAGTCAACAATCCCTTAGGCATGGAACAAGTACTAGACTCGTGTGTGGGTGCCAACTACTATAGCATTCGCACCTCTAAGTTCGGTGTATCACGGATATACACCGCAAGCTCTGACGCTTTCCGAGCAGCTGTAAGACATTTGACAAAAATTAACTGTCAATTCAGGCACCATCAACTTAGGGAGAAAAAGCCTTACAGCGTTGTCTTCAAAGGCGTTAATGCCAACGTCCCCAAAACACAAATTGTGCAAGCTTTTACTGACCAGGGTTTGGAAACCCTCAATATATAATGCCCAAGAAAGGCAGATTGGCGTAACGTTCAGGTCAACGAGACAGACGATGAAGCGACGATCAACTACAAGACTAGGCAAAATCAATTTTTTGTCAATCTAAAACAAGTACCGAATGTGTCTAATGCTTTGAAAATTACACAACTCGGTAGATACAGAGTCTCAGTGGAGCGTGCTCCTCGCAGAAAAGAAGTTCTACAATGTCTAAGATGCCACACCTTCGGTCATTCCAAAAATTATTGTCTCCGGGACCCAATCTGTGTCAAATGCGCTAGCTCTCATATGACTGGTTCTCTGCTTTGCACGAGTGAAAATTTCTTGTTCGTCAACTGCGGTGGTGAACACGCGTCGACCGACAAAGACTGCCCAGTCAGGATTGAGAAAAGCAAAAACTGAAACCGATTCCAGGGCTCCCTACTACTGGCAACACTGCCAGGCCAAAATATAACCAAGGCCCACCACGTGGCTTCATCCCGGCTGAGACTGTCAGATGCAGTATGTCTTATGCCGACGTTGCTTGGCCTAACAGGGCGAAATCTGGTCCAAATGCTGACAAGCATCTTCAGCGAGAAACAAACTCACTGCCTGACAAGGAATTGGATGCGCTAGAGAGCTCTATACGGGATCTCAACTCCAGAATGGACCAATTATTCAATTTGGTTCAAGAGACTATGGAGGCTAACAAGGCCTTCCGAGAACTGGTCCAGGTTCTTATTTCAAGTATCTAAAAATGATGCAACCGATCATTAAAATCGGATTGTGGAACGCACGGGGATTAGTTAGGGGCTCTGGAGAGCTCCGGCTGTTTCTCAGTGCAAATAATATAGATGTAATGTTTGTCACAGAGACACAAATGAAAGAGGGAAAGCGTGTCTTCCTGCCAGGCTACTCCACCTACCATGCCTTCCACCCCAGCGGTAACATCAGAGATTGCGCCACAGTCATTGTACGCTCCAGCATGTGCCAAATCCCTCAGACCCCCATCTCAACAAACAACATACAGCTAGCAAGAGTGAATCTGCAGACATCGGAAGGGCCCGTCGAACTAGCATCTTTGTATCTTCCTCCAAAAGAGCCTTGTACTAAAGCGGAATTTGAATCCGTGTTTACCAATCGAGGTAACAAATTCATTGCAGTGACTACATCGCCAAGCACTCATGGTGGGGCAACACAACAAATTGCTCCAGAGGCAAAATGTTGCAGGATGTCGTGGCGAATAATCGGTTCCAAATTCTTGCAACGGGTGAGCCTACAATCTACTCTTCCAACTCCCAAGTATCAACATCAGCAATAGATTTTTTTATCATTAATGGATACGCAATGAGCAGGCTTAACGTGAAAACGCTTCATGAGCTCTCTTCGGATCACACACCACTTATAGCTGATTTACACGCCCCTCCGATAAGCAAGTCACAGCGCTCTTGTTTACTAGCACGCGGTGCTGATACAGAAATTTTCAGGGCCCATCTGGAACAGCTGATTGATCTAAATATGGAAATTCAAGACGCAGATGATATTGATACGCAATCAATATTTTTATGAGCAAGCTGAAAGATGCTGCAACAAGAGCTGCTCCTAGGAATCAACAACATCTGCATGGAGATAGATCGCCTCAGCTTCCTTCTATAATCGTTGAGTTCCTGCGTCTCAAGCATAAAATTAGAAAGGAGTATGCAACAGGAGATGCCCGAATCCAACAGATTCGCAACAGGCTAACCGTCTTCACAAAATTCTGGCCCGCAGGAAAAGAAAACTTGGAAAGCTTGGGTACCGATGTCTCTACTAATTACTCTCTGTGGAAAATTACTAAGAGATATAAGACATTGGCAACACCGAAATCGGCTATTAGGGACCCTTCAGGGAGCTGGTGCCGCACTAGTCTTGATAAATCGAAAGTATTTGCAAACAATCTTGAGCAACGATTCAGGCCGCACGACTTTGCACCTGAGAGTCATTGGAGGATAGTTGCGGAGGCATTGGAAACACCGTACTCGACAACAGAACCATAAGATTCCTACCAGATCAGGCACTGTTGTTTTTGGTGCTTATTTTCAACAGCGTCCTTCGTGTGGGATACTTTCCGGGAGCCTGGAAGTCGGCAAACATTATTATGATCCTCAAGCCTGGAAAACAACCTACTGATGTGGACTCTTATAGGCCGATCAGCCTTCTTCCTTCACTGAGCAAAATAATGGAGGTTGATTCTAAACAGAATGCTGGATGTCGAGACTGTTGCCCTTGCGATCCCTTAATTTCAATTTCGATTTCGTAAGCAGCATGGCACTCCAGAGCAGCTACATAGAGTTGTCAACTTTGCATTAGAGGCCATGGAGAAGAAAGAGTATGCGGTCGCTGTCTTCCTGGTTATACAGAAAGCTTTCGACAGGGTGTTGCACCCTGGACTTCTTTACAAAGCCAAGTGCCTGTTAACCCCCCAGCTGTTCCAGGTTATAAAGAGCTTCTTAGAGGGCGCACATTCCGAGAGACTGACGATGAGTGTAAGTTCTCCATTCAATCTATCGAAGCTGGCGTTCCCCAGGGCAGTGTTCTAGGCCCCACATTGTACTCGATATTTTCAGCGGATATACCAAACCATATGGCAATTACCTCAGTTAATAAAAGCGATACGCTAATAGCGACCTAAGCCGACGACACTGCGGTGCTCACAAAAAGCAGTTGCATACTTCTAGCCAAAAGTGCACTGCAGGAGTTTTTGGACGCATTCCAGGAATGGGCATCGAAATGGAATGTGTGCATAAACGCAGATAAATGTGCAACTGTGACTTTCGCAAATCGAGTGCAGAACTGCCCAGCCGTATCACTTAATGGAACAGTACTGGATCGTTCATTTGCGTACAGGTACTTAGATGTCATCCTAGACAGAAGCCTTACCTTCGAAAGACATGTCACGTCACTGCAGCACTCATATAGAGCCAAATTCAAAAAGATATCCTGGTTACTCCCCACCGAAAACAAATTGTCGCTGGAGAACAAGGTCAAAATATACAAGTGCATCTTCGCTCCCA
The DNA here is from genome assembly GCF_030788295.1 of Drosophila virilis. Taxonomy (NCBI): domain Eukaryota; kingdom Metazoa; phylum Arthropoda; class Insecta; order Diptera; family Drosophilidae; genus Drosophila; species Drosophila virilis. The sequence continues at coordinate 1,021,167 of NW_027212837.1, read as the reverse complement.
GTCTATTCTATGCCATACATGTGTACGGTATTACTGCCAAGTCGCACCTGAATAAGATCCGCATGCTACAAGCTAAGACTTTGAGGATGATCTCTGGGTCTCCATGGCACATAAGGACACGTAATATCGAGCGCAAACTTAAGGTGACCAAAATAGGAGACAGAATCCAAGTGATTGCCCAAAAATACACGGAGAGGCTAGTATCATCCAAACTGTTTAGCTAGACGTCTAAATACCGCCTGTCACCTTAGAAGAGTAAGGAGGAGACTCAAACGCCATCACCCTCAAGACCTCCTGAACCGGGGCTTGACATAAATATCTCCTACTTAAATTTAGACGATCTCTCAGTATCACCCCTTAAACCTCCCCCTTATAAGTTAACTTTAATCCATTGTTATGTTCTATTATAAATTATTTTGGTAATTTTAGTTTAATTTCTGATAAGTTTAAGTTGTCTTGTAAGGTAGCAGCACACTTATCTTTTGTTAAATTAATTTCATTTTTTAAACTCAAAAAAAAAAACAAAAAAAAACTCTTAGCGGTGTTGTCGTGAATACAAAAAGTTGATGTTTCTTTCTATCCCATGGTATACAAGCTGGTACAATTTTGGAGATATTAAAAACAGAGCTACTGATGGATCTGAGAGTGCACGCAAACGTAGTAAGAATTAAATTAAGTTTAGCGATAGTCTTCTAACCTACCAACATGATGTAATCTATTAATTAATTTCCTTTATCTATATAAGCGATGACAGTGCTGTTCAATAAAAAAAAATACTTAGCTATTTTGTTCCATTTGTTTTATGAAATAATCAGAAACTGATCATGAATAATTTATGTATATTCTGACTTTTTGCAGACATTTCAAAATATTATAGTTTTCAGTGCTGCCCTTTCAAAAGGCTAGATTTGACCTAAAAAAAAGCTAAATTGCCAACACTTATGTTTAAATTGCCTTATATTACCTAGTTCAGTTTTTGTTTATATTCTTAGTTTAGATTTTGAATATACTATTACCGCAGCAAAAGCTAGTTAGCTAAAATTGCATTGCCGAAACAGTGGAGCACTCCGGAGTACTTAGTTTTTAAAGTTTAGAACCCTTGTGTGCACATAATAAAACAAAAAAGTTGACTTATCAAAAAACAAACATACATATAAAACATTATGGTATAAGCTTCCACATTTATGTACTAACATATACATATTATGTATTTTTGTATTTAATATTTTTTAAAACAACTGTTTTATAATTACAATCTAGTGTGGTGTACATATGTGGTATAGGAATATGTATCTACATACGTATGTACATATGTATGTACATTTAATTTTGTACCCTGTACTCATTGAAAATGGATAAAATGGATTTGCATAAATTTATGGAAAAGGTAGAAGGAAAAAAAAGTATATCCGAACATAAAGTGTGTTGACATATATGTACATATGTTTGTTCGGCATCAATGAATTGACCTAGCCAAGTCCGTCCCGGCTTGTCCGATTTTCTATAAATGCGTTGTGCTCAGAGCATATTTTGGAGCCTAATAGCTAGGGATATTCAAGTTGGTGTGTGGATTCGCGCAAAGTCCCCGCTTCCTAAAAATTAAAATCGCGCTTCTCCTAATGTTGGGCTAAGACTGCTGCATTTTTGTGCAGCACTCGGAGTGCGTGCTTAAGAATGTTTGATTTGTGAATGTTTGTGCATATGTATAGAAGGAAGTTCGAAAATTTGGGACCGGATTCTTGACGCTGAATACGGGGTATATGCAAGTCGGGCATTTCCGACTAGGGGACATAACTGGGTTTCCTTCTTATTTTTGTAATATACATACATTTATTTGGACTCATTTGCATTTATATACACTTATATAAGAATTTTATTTGTCTAGGAAATCCAACAATTAGAAACATTGTGCAAGCAGCTGTACGAAGCAACCGATGCGAGCGTACGCGCTGATGCTGAAAAGAGACTTGTGTCTTTCGTCAATAGCCAGGACGCCTTATCCAAGTGTCAGCTATTATTAGATCGAGCTGACTCCAGCTACGCACAACTACTTGCCGCATCTACCCTTACAAAACTTATACAGGGGATAACTCTTGGACAACGCATTGATATTCGCAGCTATGCCCTGAACTACTTGGCAACCAGACTTAATTTGCAGCACTTTGTAGTCCAAGCGCTTGTAACACTTCTAGCTAAAATCACAAAATATGGGTGGTTTGATTCATACAAGGGCGAATTTATATTCCAAAACATACTTGAGGACGTGAAAAAGTTCTTACAGGTATGTAAATACTTAAAATATTTGCATCAAGATTTTTATTCTAATATTTTCTATGTTTAGGGTTCAGTTGAGCATTGTACGATCGGCGTGCAAATCCTTTCACAGCTGGTATCAGAAATGAATTCAATTGTGGAATTAGATGCTAACTTATCATTTTCAAAAAATCGAAAGATAGCTACATCTTACCGAGATCAGCAACTGTATGATACTTTTCTACTTTCCTGCTCTCTTTTGATTAATGCACGAGACAACAGGAAGAATTTAAATTTTTTGGACGAATCGCAACAGGCGTAAGTTAATGTAAACTTTCAGACGTTATGTAAGTCTGGTCTAGTGGTCGGGTCATCGGGTTAGACACGGCCAAAATTCGAAATTATAACTCGAAAATTTTGAGAAGTGTATGTTTATTTTACTAATAAGAAATTAAATGCTATCATACACAGTGGTTCCCAGCCTATAGGGTTATGACAGTCTAGAACCTTTTAAAAGTTAAATACAATAATAATGGTTTTATATACATCGTCTGAGGTCTAATAAACATAGTTTTATAAAAATTAAATGAAGAATAGTTACGCCAAAAACATGACATTTTCAACCCATTTGATAAAAATTAGACACGCATTTTTATACCCCGAATCCATTTTGATTGGGTATAATGCTATAGGAGGACCTACGTAAGACCACTAACAAAACTACATATGTTGTTAGTGGTTAGACCTACGTATGTGTGAACTCGTCGATCTCGAAAAGCATAAAAGTCTTCTAGTCGGGTATTTCCGACTAGTACTGTTATATATATTTGTTTTATACTTGGCGATATAGCCAGCGCCTGCCTGCTTGTGCAAACTAGTTACCAGGTTTTAAAGATTCACGCTAAACAAGTATTTCAAAACTTTTCGTTATATTCACCATATATATCTCCATATTTTTTTTAAAAGCATAGCGTACATCTTCATAGTTAATTCTTTACAATGTTATACAAGTGCATTGTTTAAATCTATTGTAAAATTGATACTTGCGCTTACTGCTTTCTGCAGATCGAGACCTTAAAAATATGAAATAGATTGGATGGAATAAACTCTAATTGGATTTCCACCAGCAGTAAAAATTCGGGTATTGTTGCCCTACTACTTCACGTGTGATGTAATTGTAATTGATTCAAGGTCGTACACCCTTTTCTGTAACACACTGATAATTTTAACCATCAGTTGGTGTAACTAGGCAGTTCGGTTTAAGTTCTGGTAAGATACTGGCTTATTCTTACGAAACCTAGGTCTAATATACTAACAGGTGTCTTATTTTAGGTCTGCTGTCACTGCATTTTCGCCATTTTTTTTTTTAATTTATTTTGTGTTGCAATAAGAGGGTTCAGGGTATTCCCTTGTCCGGAGCTCCCGATTAGAACTTCTTTCTTGTTTGATCATAAGTACTTGATCATTGGTGTGGTTGCTGAGTAGAAGCATAGCAAGTGGTGCGGTCAGCTGCGAGTTCGAACCCTGCCGAAGGAAATTTTTTTTTAATTTAGTTTGTGTTGGAATAAGAGGGTTCAGGAGGGTATTCCCTAGTCGGGAGCTCCCGACTAGAACCTCTTACTTGTTTGTCATGTGCCTGTTTGCCGCTTTGGTAACTGATCTTGTGGAAATTACATTCTATAATTCAATCTTAACCACTTTTCGTTTGTTGTCCTTTCCGCTATCGTACACCACTCTTGTGTATGCTTTCTTTGCTTTCTCCATATTTCCTTGGTTCATATACTCTCTTAAGAAATTATTATAACCTTTCTTAAGCTGTGTCTCCTCAGATATGGTTGTAGTTTGCGACCCACCATCACTTAGTGCCCGTTTTTTTCGTTTTCCCAGGTATTTGATTTTAAGATGATACATGCTGATGCTGATAGCTCGTGCCTTTCAGCCATGCATGTGTTCACACTTTTGCTTCTTTCCAAGTGAAGCATTGTGTGATGCGATTTTTTGTATTCTGCACATACAACTTCACTCGTGCACCTCTTGGCACTTCAATGTTTTAAGCACTTGTTCATGCCTCTAAATTTAAAGTATTGTAATGCATAGTGCCCTGCTACTTTGCTGATTGGGCAATTGGGCAACGAAAAGTTTCTATTGGGTTTTGGTTTCGTCTCCCCATCCTTCGATGGGCCTATAGCATTCAACCTTTGCTCTAAGTACTCCATTACATTGGACAAATTTTTGAACTTCTTTTGTTCTTTTCACATAATTTTCATATGATTGCAAAGTTTCTCTATAAAACTTGCAAATAATCATGTGTGCAAAAATGACATCAACGTCTTCTGTTAAGACCGTTTTCAATTTTATGAAATGAAATCCATTAATTGAATCAATAAATCCTTTAGTGTGCTCTACTGAATCACTGTTTAGTACTGGCAACTCTATGAGACTATTTAATTGTTCGGAAAATATCTTCAGTTTGTTTTCATTAGGCTTGGTTAATAATTCAACATTAAATAATTAAATTTGAGAACTAGGCACAAATCCTCTCGTGATTGAAGCAACTCTGCAAATAACTCGACAAAGAGATTCCACTCTTTGGAATCCCCTTAAAAGGTTGTTACCTGCATTTCCGGGAGTATTGGTAGCTCCTCTGTTTCTTATTGGAAACCCTTGTTTTTTGTTTGACAACTTACTTTGCTAGCTCTTCAACCGTGTTCTGTACGTCGAATTCTAGCGTTTAACCTTCCAATTGAAGATAATATCGCTTTGACATTCATTTTTTAACAACAATATTTATTTCTCTTTATTGTTTCCTCTAAAAATTTATTCTCAACCTGACTGTCGAGTCATCTGCCCTCTTCTCTCTTATTTATTTTATTTTGTTTGCATAAGTATTTTTATAAAATGATTTTTATTTTTAATTTTGACCTAAATGCACTGTATGTATATTAACAATGTATATTTTTTTGTTGTTATTGCGAGGCGATCTTGCCGCCGTTTTCGCATGGGTGCACTATAGGTCGCACTTTCATTTTAATTTTTATGTGTGTAACAAAATTATTTGTAATATAAAATTTTTTGAATTTCTTAACACGATGTTTTGCTTGGGACTCACGTTTGAAGCGCAGTTGAAGTGGGTAGTGGGAGGTGTAACTCTTGAAGAGTCTGCCCTCTGGGTGGACCTTGATCATCTTCAGCAGGATCGTGTCCATCTCCTTTGCAGTCTGGTCTTCTGGACCGCTCGTCATTTTTGGAGGCCTTGGGACAAGATTTTACCTAATGGTCGCCAATATGTTGGTTTCTCTGTACTTCGTGGCCTATTGACGATGGATGTAGGCGTCGTTTAGTTGCTTGGATCTCTTCTTGCTTTTCCGATGTCCCGCTTAGAATTTTTCCTTCTTTCTTTAAGAATTTTCCTGCTGGATGGGCTTTGATCCTCTTCTACAGGGCTCTGCCAATTCGGTCTTCTGGGCCGTTCGTCTTTTTGGAGTTTCAGAGTGTTGTTGCACTGCTCGAAACTTCTTTTTTTTCGGCGTCCCGCTGTTAGCGCACTGCTCAAAATTGTTCGGCGTGTCGTTGTTACTGCACTGCTCGTATTTCTTTCTTCGGCGTGCCGTTAGTACTGCACTGCACGAAATTTCGTTTTTCGGCGTGCTGTTAGTACTGCACTGTAAGTATTCAAATAAAAAATGTTTCCATTCCAGAATCTTCTCTTCGACCGATTGTTCCTAAGGCAATCGAGGATTATAGTAAAACTGTTGGCCGAGGTTGTAGAAATATTTTGATAATCAAAAATGTTCTATGCAGGAACCTTCTTTTAGACCGATTGTGCCTATAACAGCAATATGATATAGTGGTCCGACCCAGCCGGCTCCGACATACTGTACTGTCTGCAACCGAGAGACAGAGCTATATAATGTTTCAAGACGATAGCTTTAAACTGATATATTACTAGAAACATGCAGGCGGACATAGCTAAATCAACGCTGCTGTTGATGCAAACCTAAAATCTATCTGCTCTATGGGGTCCAAGATGTCTACAAGAGTTTAAAAACAATAAACTCGTTCCCTCATCATACGAGCAAACTAATTGCAATCGCCTCGTACCTTAATGTAATACTAACATTTGGACTATTTAAGGGAAAACACTGAACTAACAGCTACGTCACAGCCCAATTGCGATTGTGTTTAAAGAGTGTCAAAAAGACCCAGCGGACCAAACTGTAGCAAATGTTATCGCATACTGGTGAAGTGCCAGACTTTACCTGACAATACTCTCGCAATCGAATCGGGGAACCGATAGCAATATGATTTATATTTGTGGTAGTGAAAGTTTTATTTGGAATTGTTGCAAGAAATAGGGCTTGCGAGCCTTTGGTAGTTTTGCGAGTCTTTTTTTTTTTTGATGTTCCCAACGAGTCTGATCAAATATTTTCTGTGATACTTTTTTGATTGAAAAAAATTCAAATTCATTATAAAAAGTATTTTATGTAAACTGGTAGCAATATTAAAGTCTCTTAAAAATAGAATGATTAAATAATCATGAGGAAACTGTGCGATTTGTAAACAAATAGCAAAATTAATTCATTTAAACTGTTCTGCCTAAATTCTTCGAGGACTTCTCTTCTTTGAGACCTTCTTTGGTTTGGTGCATTTATTAATCAAAAAATTTCTGCTCCTTGACAATCAATTTTCGTCATCATCACATCCATTTTGTCTATGATTTGCCTAAAAAGGCAAATAAATTAAAAAACAAAAAAAAATGTGGCTTGCTTGAGGTCTGGGCTTGTAAAACCAATCAGTAAAACAATTTTATTCAATGGGGTTTTAAATACAATTTCCTTGAGTATTTGATGCAATTTAAGATAGGTCTGAAAATAGATAAATAGAAATGAATAAAATATATAAAAAATGTAAAATTATGTCAATATGAAATACCTGAAAGTCTGTTGACTATTTTTGTAGCTTACCCCACTTTCGCTGCGAAAAAAACCAAGTTATACAACGAACTCAATTTAAGGAGAGTAAGTGTTGTAATACACAAAATTAAATATATTGATTTGATATTTTTTCAATATTATGAAGCACTACGTTCGAGTTGAAATTAAAGAGAATATGCCTACAAAGGTGGAGTTTAGTAGAAAAGAAAAAACTGGTTCTAGGTTAAAAATCGGCTATGCAACATTTTATTTTCAATTTTAATAATATTATACAATGTATATATGTTCCCATCCTTTACGAAAAAAAACTATCGCGATCTTTAAGATAAAAATACCAGTGTTTATATAAACTTTTACCGTTGGATCCATTAAAATTTAAAGGTTTTTCTTTGAGGACGACTTTTAAAATACTGAATTCTACAGTTCTACTGTATAATTGGTGCGAGGAGTAGTTCGACTTGTTCACCATTTTTATTTAGATGCCTCAGAAAGTGTGAGAGCGCAATGCTAAAGATTTCGTTTTCATTCTCAATTTTCAAAAAATCAAGCTGCATAGTGTAGCATTTTGTTGTATAGCGTGACTCATCTTAGTGTTTATATTGTCTTTGCACTGGGGCTCGAAAGATTGCAAACGTATCATCTTGCAGATTATTTTGCAAAACAGGACTAAGCCTCGCAAGCAAAGTGAGAAGTTAATGGATCTCTCCTCTCTGGTTAAAAGTATACCTTCGTGGAGCTACATAGCTATACATCTGGGACAGCGATGTCGGACGGTAAAAACCATTAACTTTGTTATGGCAACCTGTACACCAAGTTCGCAGACGCAAAGAATATGGCACTTAAATCAAGTAAACCGTCTTTCAAGAAACTAGCAACTAAGCCATTTGTTGCGTTTAGGAGTCATCCCTGAATATGCGATATATATTTTGTGCTCATTTTGGAAATCTACCTCCGACTATGCGACATAGTGAGACCAAACGTCTATGTTATGTTTGAACTGCCACTTCCTCATCTACTGTACCCGCCAAGAATCCGTTTAAACCCATAGTGCAATATTGTCACTCAATTTCTGCTTAATACACCCACCCCCCTTGTAATCTGCTCGATTTACCCATTCGCCATTTAAAGCTTATTATTCTTATCGATTTCGGCGCGTGCCAATTATGTAATTATGAAATAATGTGTAATTTCACTGCAACTTCACGTGCCGTATGTGGTACGATTACTCGGCATATAATATAAGAGTGGTTAAATATAATTGATAACATATTAATATGAAAAATGTTGCTTATTCAAAATACGACTAATAGCTAATTCTACAGCTAATCAAAAAATTTAATACCTCAAAATTTGTTTACCCGGGGTTGACCTTTTTATATATTGAAAGTGTAATATATATTCTTGGTCGTCTTTTCCTCAGTCCATCTGTCTGTCCGTCTGACATCATTTATGAATGTAAACCCTTCCAACTACTACATTATTTGACACAATAGGAACATTGAAATAATAAAAGGACACTTTTTTATATTGTCTCCCCAGCGGGCCGACACTCGAGCGTTTAGCGAGAGTCTCGCAAAGTTGCAGTGAGATCTTTGCGATAAAAATTCAAGTACAAAAGAGAAAATGGTGTATTGTTTTTGTTTCAATTTTTAAAAGCCGACGATATGATAAAGCCGACGCGAAATTTCTCGTACTCGTGCTTAGAAAGTGCAACATCGTCGCAGAGTGATAATGACACGGCGTTCGGATACAGTATTTATTTTTTTTTCTTGTGTATGTATTTTTTAGTGGTTGAAAAATTCAATTGTTCTCCTTTTTATTATTCGCCAAAGCGTGCAGACACGTAGATAGATCTTAGTAAAACTATATGCACGTAGTTTACCTTGTCGTCACAAATTCGGGTTTAGTGGCTTTAGCGGGAGGCAAAGGTCATATGTAAGGTGAATCGGCACTCCCCAACTTATCTTAATAATAAACTGATGTATTTAATAAAATGTGTACCAAGAGAATTTAATAGAGAGGTAAGATATTTAGATAATCTCAATATATTTAATGCCACAGAGTTTCGTACCTTTTTATCATATACTGGACCCTTTGTCTTCAAAGACATTACAGATTCAAGTTTATGTCACACAAAACTCTCTTGCATCCAGTTTGATAAATAAATATTTAGCAATGTTTACATTCAATTTCCATTGCACTAAACATTTAAGCCGAGAGAACAAAAAAGCTAAAAATAGAATTTGCTCTCAGCTTCGGCTCTATGAGGGCTGTGCAAGCAATTATGTTTGTATGCGTGTGAATATACATACATAACAGCATACATAACGGCCATTATAATTATAATGGGGTCATAACTAAATATGACATCGAGTCGACTTGTAATGTAATTCTATTTTTTAGCACTCTTTTTTTAATTGGAGAGTAAAATAATATTAATTTAATTTAAAGAAATTATGTAAATATTTGCATCGACTTAGAAATACATATTTTCTGCGGAGCCAACTTCAGTACACAAAATGCATTCATATATCAACATAAATTTGGGATAGGTCATGATCTGCGTAAGAAAACTAACAAAATTAATTTCTTGCCAGCTAAAGCCAGAGCAACTTTAAAGATCTTATGCATGTATAATTCACGCATACAATGAAAGGTGCACGCACGCTATTGGCTGAGACAAGAACTTTTCTCGAGCATACACTGTCCAAAAAGAAAAGTGAAACCAATCTATGTGTGCTATTTTCTTAACATAGTTATTGCGCAAGAAGCGCCTTGTGTAAAAATTAAATAAGTTCTTAAATTTTCCTGTAAAATCAATCGTTTATATCTAGGGTAATATATTATTTAAATAAAGCATGCATTTCATGGATAAAGTACAAGCACTTTGCGTCGATCGTAAGTTCTAAACTTTTCGCTCAATGTACTTCGAAAACAAAGCGACGCAAAGCAGCATCGACCAGCTTTGCTGAAGGCAGGCTGGCGACTAACTTCGTAGCTAGTGTCAGCATCAGCAAGCCGCGACTTCGGCATTCGTTCGCCTGGTCTTTGGAGAACGAACAACCAGTCGGCTGGCATGCCGTACGAAGCCTCAAAGGCCAGGCTAGAAATTTTGCGTCGCATTCAAATGTATGGGCGTTACTCATCTTAGTGTTTATATTGTCTCTGCCCAGTGTCTCAATCATACGTGCCTCAAGAATAAAACGCTTTTAAATAAATCTCTTCTCCAGTTAATTGAACGCAATAACATAATAAGCGTTTTAGATATCCAACGATTGAATTTCGTCTAGAATTGAATTCTTAATTGACGACCGATATCTGATTAATGTTAAAATAGAATGGATGCACGTCAGTACGTGTACCACTAAACTTGATCACTTGCAAAGTGGGGAATGCAAGTGTTTCTATTTAGCTGCAGAAGCAGGGCAACATTTCATCCAAGTCTATACCTTCTTATCCTTACATGTTTTGCAAAGTCCCCAAAAGCTTGTGAATGAAAGCTATTTGCACTTAAGAAAATTTACTGTTTTGGAAGAGAGTTATATTTCGAAGAGATTTTTGTTGTTGGCTCGGTAAGCATTTTTGAAAAAAATCGTCTCGTACCTTGATGATATTTGGATTTTTGCCAAAAAAATAAATAAATAAAAAATTAAAATAGCAACACGTAAAATAACTCCTATGCTTATACCCTGAACCCATTTAAAATGGGTATAAGGGTATATTGTATTTGTGCAAAATCCAAATGTGTGTAACAGGCAGAAGGAAGTATCTCCGACCCCATAAAGTATATATATTCTTGATCAGCATCAATAGCCGAGTCGATCTAGCCATGTCCGTTTGTCTGTCCGTCCGTCCGTATGTATGAACGCAAGGATCTCAGAACCTTTATGAGCTAGAGACGTGAAATTTTAGATGTAAGTGCTCCTAGTGCCCGCGCAGATCGAGTTTGTTTCCCATAATCGATAACTTACTCCCTTTCCAAGTAATCGATAAAAATCGATATCGATATCCTGTTTTTTGGGCTATTTTGGTATAGCTGCAACTGTTTGTAAAACACAGAAGGAAGCATCTCCGACCCCATAAGGTATATATATTCTTGATCAGCATCAACAGCCGAGTCGATCTAGCCATGTCCGTCTGTCTGTCCGTCCGTCCGTATGTATGAACGCAAGGATCTCAGAACCTATAAGAGCTAGAGACTTGATAATTTAGATGTAGGTGCTCCTAATGCCCGCGCAGATCGTGTTTGTTTCCGATAATCGATAACATACTCCCTTTCCAAGCAATCGATACAAATCGATATCGATATCCTGTTGTTTGGGCAATTTTGGTATAGCTGCAACTGTATGTAAAACACAGAAGGAAGCATCTCCGACCCCATAAGATATATATATTCTTGATCAGCATCAACAGCCGAATCGATCTAGCCATGTCCGTCTGTCTGTCCGTCCGTCCGTGTGTATGAACGCAAGGATCTCAGAACCTATAAGAGCTAGAGACTTGAAAATTTAGATGTAGGTGCTCCTAGTTCCCGCGCAGATCGAGTTTGTTTCCGATAATCGATAACTTACTCCGTTTCCAAGCAATCGATCAAATTCGATATCGACATCCTGTTTTTTTTTAGCAAATTGGGTAAATAATAAGAGCTAGAGCCACCAAACATGATATGTTGCTTCTAGAATATTATAGATATTTCAAGTATCTTTCATTTCATACCTATCGCCACCTCCCCGCTACCACCCCAGAGCTATAAATCAAGTAAATAACCCAACTTTTATTGCCAACAAATTTAAACCACTATTTAAGTGCAATTGACTTTTTCAGAATACACAAATATTCTATGGCACAATAAGATATACTGTAGAAAATTTCATAAAGATCGGTTAAGAAAAACCAAAGTTATATGCAACTGCGCAATCGAATGGGGCGGCAGCTTTAAGAATATCTGTATACATGTACACACACACTTTCATATGCGTCTGCTTCGCATTCTAACAGCATGGTAATTGCATCTTTTTTTTTTTTTTGCTGGTGTGGCTGTTGAGTGGAGTCGACAGCAAGTATTGCGGTCAGTTGAGAGTTCGAGCCCTGCCAAGGGAACTTTTTTTTATTAATTTATTTGGTGTTGGAATAAGAGGGTTCAGGGTATCCCCTAGTCGGGAGCTCCCGACTAGAACCTCTTACTTGTTCCTTGTTCGTCTGGACACCTGGACGGACGGACGATATGAGAGGCGGACATTGCCAGATAGATTCTATGAATATTTGTAAATACTTGATTCAGAGTATAAATTTATTTGAAAGATACTATAGACTGCCAAAACTAGGATATGAAGAAAAGACGTACAATCTACCTGCATATGTCCCCAAATCATTATAATAATAAAATCATACTGCGGCCATAGCTATAAATAAAGTTAATAACCCAACTTCTATTGCCCACTAATTTAAACAACAGTTTTAATATAATCTTCTTTTTTAGAATACATAAATATTTTATGGTGCAACATGTTGTTGAAAACTTCATGAAGATAGGTTTTTGTTTTGTTTTTCGGTATTTTGACTGCGCACGTGTTTGCGACGCACATTCGAAGAATTTCTGTATACATGGTATACATGCACACACACACATTCATGCGCGTCTGCTTCGTATTCATCAACAGCATTATAATTGCGCTTGTATTGTTTTCTGTGCTACTATTTTAATTGGTTTTTTTTCTCACTAAGACTCAATTATTGGTGTGGCTGTTGAGTGGAGCCAGTGGCAAGTGGGTTTGTCTGTCGCGAGTTCAAGACCCATCGGGGAAACTATTTATTTTTTGTGGCTGGTGTGGTTGTTGAGTTGAGACGGCGGCAAGTAGTGCGGTTAGTTGCGAGATTGAACCCTGCAAAGGGTACTTATTTTTTAAATGTATCTTTGTTACTACTAAAGCAAAAGAGCACGTAGCGCGAGCTAATTTGGTGTTAGAATAAGAGGGTTCAGGGTAGTAGGGTATCACTATCTCCTAGTCGGTAACTTCCGACTAGAACCTCTTACTTGTTTTTGACTTTTAGCATTTAGGACATCTTCGCATGTATTCTTTTATATGACGCGTCATATTTTGCCAATAGTTGTTACCTTTCATTTTCGGTAGCGTTTTAATCATGCCTGTATGACCTGAGTTGTTGTATACAGTATAGCTTCTATTTCTTTTTGGGTCACCGCCTTGAGTAGCATTATTATTTACGTACGTCGTTTTTGATAACGTCATATACATACGTTAAGCTGAGAAGCTTTATTAAGTTTTTGCGTTAGCAAATTTCCTTTTTCTTTTCTTGCGCAGGATTTATTGTCTACTTTGTTGTCTTGTAGTGACTTTCAAATCATTTGTGTTAGTATATTTTATTTGATGGTTATTCTATTCTAGATAACGCATCTGCAATAAAATTATCTTTCCCTTAAGATATTCTACAGCAAACTCATACTATTCCAAATCTTATCTAATTCTAGTTAGTTTTACCAAAGACAATATAAACACTAAGATGAGTAACGCCCATACATTTGAATGCGACGCAAAATTTTTAGCCTGGCCTTTCATCTGGCTGGTTGTTCGACTGGTTGTTCGTTCTCCAAACGATGCTTGCTGATGCTGACACGAGCTACGAAGTTAGTCGACAGCCTGCCTTCAGCAAAGCTGGTCGATGCTGCTTTGCGTCGCTTCGTTTTCGAATGCTTTATTTAAATGATATATTACCCTAGATATTAACAAATAATTTTACAGGACACATTAAAGAACTTATATAATTTTTACACAAGGCGCTTCTTGCGCAATAACTATTATAAGAAAACAGCATACATGGATTGATTTCACCTTTCTTTTTGGACAGTGTATGCTCGAGAAAAGTTCTTGTCTCAGCCAATAGCGTGCGTGCACCTTTGGTTGTATGCGTGAATTATACATGCATAAGAACTTTAAAGTATGTATGTATGTGTTGTTACTCACTGCTCTGGCTTTAGCTGGCAAGAAATTAATTTTGTTAGTTTTCTAGCGCAGATCCTGACCTATCCCAAATTTGTGTTGATATATGAATGCATTTTGTGTACTGAAGTTGGCTCCGCAGAAAATATGTATTTCTAAGTCGATGCAAATATTTACATAATTTCTTTAAATTAAATTAATATTATTTTTATTCTCCAGTTAAGAAATAAAACGAGTGCTAAAAAATATATTTACATTTCAAGTCGATTCGAAGGAATATTTAGCGTTGACCCCATTATAATTATAATGGCGTCCTCGAGGTGTTCCCTGCTACTGATTTTGCATCGGTAGCTAATTCGAGCGGCGACTTTGTTCTTTATTATTCGAACAAAAAATAATAAAATAAAAAAAAAAAAAAAAATTAATTAAATGTATCTTTTAAAGCAACAAATTTGCACTTTTATTTCCTTAATTTATTTTGTATAACTTAAAAATAATAATAATTTAATTAATAATTTAAAATATAAATATTAGCATCGGCTTAAAAATACATATTTTGTACGGAGCCAACCTCAGTACACAAAATGCATTCATATATCAACAGAAATTTTGGGTAGGTCGTGACCTGCGCTAAAAAACTAAGAAAATTGTTTCTTTGCCAGCCAGAGACTTTGCCAGAGCAGTGGATAACAACACGTTCAAATATGCTGTTATCTATGTATATTCACACGCATACAAACATAATTGCTTGCACGGCCCTCACAGAGCCGAAGCTGAGAGCAAATTTTATTTTTAGCTTTTTCGTTCTCTCGGCTGTGAGAGCGCAATGCTACAGATTTCGTTTTCGTTCTCAATTTTCAAAAAATCAAGCTGCATAGTAGCATTTTGTTGTATGGCGTTACTCATCTTAGTGTTTATATTGTCTTTGGTTTTACCATTGAGGATAAATATATTAGCGGCTTATGGTCTTTTTTTATAGTGAAATGTTGGCCATATATATATGGTCGAAAATGGGTTATTGTCCAATGAATTGCTGTTAAATTCTTGTTCTATTGTAGTTTTGTTGCTTTAACCTTTTGCGAATGAGCTTGAAGTATACTGTACTGGTAGTTGTTCATCATCGTACGTTTGGGTTAGAACTGCTCCGCAAGCTTACGTCCGTTATTATGCAAAATTTTTTGCTAAAATTAGAATACTTTAGTAAAGTAGGCTACATTAGAGCTTTCTTTAAGTATTCGAATGCCTTTTGACATTCGGTAGAACACTCAAATTATACATTCTTTTTGCATAGTCTTGTTGTATGACGTAGTCTTCTACAAATCGTCTAGCGCTATTAGCGTTCGAAGGGAGTGGGTCTTTTTCATTGATATCATATTTTTTGTCATCTAGAAAAATACCTTGATCTGTGCACTTATGGCCTAGAAAAGTCACTTTGTGCATAAAAAATGAGATTTCTGTATGTAATTAAAGGTTATGTTTCCTACATAAGTCAAAAACGCTTGTTAAGTTTTTGATCATATGTTTTTCGGAAAAACCGATGATTATTAGGTCATCCAAGTCCGAGAATGCTTGTGAACGATCTAGGCACTATTTTTAGGATCCATTGCTCGCTGAAAAAGACGGTATGTTTTAGAATATTCTAATTATATTTGATGAAAACTGGACATTAAATTTAAGCATGAGAAGTACTTTGCTCTGCCTAGTTGATCAAGAATATCATCTAATCTTCCAAGTCAAAATTGGGCTGTTATATTCCGATACAGAGGGTTCTACTATTTTGTACGGCATGAGTTTTTCTACTTGTGTAACTACTTATTTTTTTTGAGTATGAGGTATTCTGTAATTTATGATGTACACTGGTTCTTTATCTGAGTTCTTGTTTATAACAATTTGTTGTTGTTATTGATTCGGTTTCTAGTCCGATTTCTGTGTACTTGGTGCACAGTTCTTTTAACTTTGATTTAAATAGTATTGAGAAGTTCTTGGTTAGCTGTTTCATTACTAACTTGTATCGTTCTTCCTTAATTTCGTTGCCGATTTAATAGTTATTTAAAGTTACATACTTTATTTGAGCTAGGTTAACAATTTTAATTGAATTTATTGTTTTGGATCGGCAATTGTATATGCTGTAAAAACTCCTTCCTCAATTTCTTCAATGGGAATTAGAATATGATTTGTTATTAACTATATTTTAATCTGACAGACGCCTTCGGAACGGGCTGCTAGTATTGTGGCATTATTGTCACAAGTATGGATTATTTTTTTTATGAAGTATATTCCTAGAATGTCATCACTATGTATTCGAAAATGTTGTTCCACTACTATCTAATTCCATGTTCCACTATTCCTAATTCCACAACTATCGCCAATTCCTGATATATCTGCACCAGTATTTATTAATAAAGTACATATTTTACATATATTTTTATTATTAATTTTTATAAATGTGCTGAGATTGAGATTAATTGTGTGTACAGATATTAGTTGTTTTGAATACCTGAAGGGGTCTGCTCGTTTTATGAATTATCTTGAGTAACTAGAACATTATTACTTCGGTTGATGTTTGCTTGGTTGTTGCCTCGGTTGGAATTATTTCTTCCTCGCTTGTAACCACGCACACTTCCTCTGAAATGTCCTCTGCCATTATTATTGTATGTGTGTTATAATTACCGCAGCCATTGCCTCTACATCTTTGGTAATTGCGATAGTTATTGCGTCTATTATCTGCCTCGCTGATATAATACTGCGCTGGCACTTCCAGTCATTTCAGTGCTGCAATGAGTATATTAAACCATTGCATCATTAAATGTGTTAAAGTTTCCAGCTTCTAGTATTATGCGAAGTTTTCCATATTCGCAATTTTTGGTCATTGCAGATGTGGACTTTTTTGTCGAGAATTTCTCTGCATTATCCAGGTCTAGACCATCGTCAATACAAGCTGCCTCGAGATGCTTACGCAATTTATCAATTTCAGCTGTATACTGAGCTGCTGTTTTGCCTTTTTGTTGTGCGTTTAACAGCTTTGCCTTAATCACATCAGTAGATTCACCATTGACGCTACCTTTTAAGTTATAAATATTGTGTGTTTGACCAATATGTTTTGATTGTATAACTTCTACAGCCAAATCCTCTTGGTTGCTTTTTGTTCGTTTAACAATCCTTAAGGCCGTTAAAAGACGATTTAA
Source organism: Drosophila virilis (assembly GCF_030788295.1). Taxonomy (NCBI): domain Eukaryota; kingdom Metazoa; phylum Arthropoda; class Insecta; order Diptera; family Drosophilidae; genus Drosophila; species Drosophila virilis. Next base: position 1,003,839 of record NW_027212837.1, on the reverse strand, counting down.
TGACAGTTTTGTACCTTTAAATTCAGGGATTGTAGACGAAATTTTCTTAAGGCTACCTGGTCTGGCATGGTGGATTCTGTATGTTCTTCCAGTGTCTCAATGTCGCCACCAAATATATATCGATAATTGGCTTCGACTTATTTAGCTTTTGCAGCTGGCTTGGGTCAAACCCTCCTGCTAAAAATAGATTTTCTGGTACATATAAGTCAATGTTGTGTGTGTCTAATGCCAATATTTGTAAATCTCATGTTAAGAGATTATACAATGAGACACTGTTTAAGATGTTGGCTTGTTAGACTATCTTGGAAGTTACTTATGGTCTGTAATATGTTATTATACTCTGTTATGAGTATAGTTATGTGGTGTATCAGCATGTCGACCTTAATTACTGTATCTTTGTTTACGCTTTTATATGACTTTTCAAATTTATCTTTAAAATTATTAATTTGCCTCTCTATTGCTGACCATTCCATAACATTTTATAATCATATGCTTACATATTTTTTTACCTACAATATCGCACCATTGTAGTTAATATTGGTCCCAGTGAAACAATGAGCTAAGAAAAATATTGCTTTTTCTTAAGTTATATTCTTCATTATTTTTGATCTCTCTGATCTGTCTTTACTTCACTTTTACATTTTTATATGATCTGCTTAAATAGTTCTTTTTAAGACATTTATTGTGCAATTTATAAATTGTATAAAACATATTAATCTATATGCTAACTACTGTTATTATTAGTAGTGTTATAATAAGCTTCTGATCTGGAGTTTCTACTTGAACTTTATTTATAACATTAGCGTTGTGAACTTTATTTATAACATTGTTGTCAAGGTGCGCTGTGTGATAAAAATTATTAATTTTGATAATAAATAATATTAGTCATATAAAACATGCTTAGAAGGGATCAATCAATGCTTCGTTATTATAAAACTTTTTCGCTAAATGTGCTTTGATAACGAATCGATGCAGAGCACCATCTCCCAGCTTTGCTAAACGCAGTCGTGCGATTGATTTCGTAACACGTGGCAGCATCAACAAGACGCGATCTTGGCACTCGAGCAAAAAGCTAGTTAAAGCCAGGATAGAAAATTTCCATTAAAATATATCGGCGTTACTTACTCATCTTAGTGTTTAGTGTTTGGCTTTACAAACGTTTTAACTTCCATCTAGAAATGCCTTTATTATAATTTCAACTTTAACCCATTTATTTTCGAGATGGACGGCTTAATACATACGGAGAGCCCGACATATCTAGATCGACTTAGCTGTTCATCCTGATCATATATACTTTATATATATATGCATCATACCTAATATATATAAAGATATTTCTCTTTCTGCGTTTGTATACTGTCTTTAAACAGCCTTTACATATTTGCAATGGGCTCAGTATAATTTATAGACAAAATTATTTAATTTACAAAATACCAGGCAATGGCGAAATGTAATAAATCATATGATGGTATGAAGAATAACGCATTACATTGGAAGTGGCCACACGGTAAATTCGAGTCAACGATAAAATTTACTTAGATATGTGTGCTATACAAGCCAGTGTACCTGAATTGACCAGGTATAAATTCAATGCCGTAAAGTGCAAATGTGTAATATTAAAATTTAATGTGTTTACAAATGTGAAAAAAAATAATATTTGTAGTATATCCAATTAGACTACCGGTGATTTGCATTCTTTTACTTTATTCCCCGAAATCCTCCTACTATCCATTTAATATTTTGGGACCTAAGAGATACTGGTTAATAATGAGCATGCTCGTAGTCTGAATCTGGTTCCTAGTAATTTTTTTTTTTATGCTAGTTTTGGCGACCATTCCATTTTTACATCGTGAACCCATTAAAAATGGGTAAGATTTGTGCAAATGTGTGAAACAAACAGAAGCAACCATCTCCGACCCCATAAAGTATATATATTCTGGATCAGCATTAATATAAATCATGGATATGTCCGTCTGTCTGTTAGGGATCTGAGTCTATAAGACTTGAATTTAAGCGTAGGTCCTCCTCCGTTCAGTGCGACTTTGTTTCTGGTATTCGATGACTTGCCCCATTTCCATGCAATCGATAGAAATCTATATCGAATTCGTGTTTTTTGAGGAAATCTCGTAATTATAAGAGAGTCGCCAAACATGATTTGTAGCTTCTAAAATAGTATATAAATTACGAAATAGGTATCGGCGTCGCTGGCGAGATTGCAGGAATTCGGAGGCAGTCCAGTGGCTGAGTCTCCGAAGAGTAAGTCCTCAAGAGTTATTCCGATTAAGGAGTACTGGAATTTAAGATTGTGGCTTGAAGCTTTCCAATCGCTGGCATTATGGCGCAGCAATAAAAAATATGATATAGAATGCGACGATGCCGGAGTAATGTATATCAGAAGCAGTGCGTTTCTTGAATGTGTGGACAGAACGGAATTGCAATTACAATATATTTGCACCTAGGCTAAAGACACTGCATTGAAGCATAATTCTCATGGTCGGCAAGCCGACTCAGCGACATACCAAAAGTATATGGTTACCGCCGCTAGAGCACTGAACTCTAGTGTCGTGTGCTACCTTACCTTAACAACTAAGCGAGGGTTACTTGGTAACTTCTCCCCCTCAAGGTTATAAGCGTCCTCGGTCGTACTAAACTTTTCAATGACCTCCTGTATTTCTCTTATTTCTCGTCTCTTCGTTAACATTTGGAAAGAAAGCCTACGGCATTTGTTCATTGAACTCTTGGATCTGGATGGTGTGCAAGTTCTGACTATTAATCCTATGGAGGAGCATGTCAAATTGGGTGGTGGCTAATAATGTTCAACAGCGGTGATCCCTCAATGCCTGGAGCTTTATTTAGAGCTTCGCGTTGGTTCACATATTTAGTGCCGTTGATTAAAGGTGACAAGATATGTGCCATTTTTTGATATTTCAGGGCCGTCATCAGTGCTGATTTGGGATGGGCTCTCGTTGGCGAATATTACGCCGTTGTCCACCAGTACAATCGGTCGTAGATAGCTGAGTTGCGAGTGGCAAACGTGCAGAGGCCGTGCGCAAGTGTCATGGTTCGCGAGCTTGCAAAATGTAATTGCTGTAATTGCTAAGGTATCCTCGCATCCAGCCACGGTGTCATATTGTACTAGCACATTGTGCTGGTGAGATACTGGAAATACGGTGACTCTCACAATGCGATTATTATTTGTATAAAATTTCCGGACTGAAAGACTCTAATGGTTGCTGCGTCCTTTAAGCTAACTATGGAGACATCTATAGTGTGTTCGACCAGCGGCTTTAAATTGTTATGGTCGAAAACAGTTGGGTTAACTATGCTAGACTTGGTCAGCGTGATTGAGGGTACCAATTCTTGTATTTCCATGAGCTTGTTTATCTACCTTTGCGTCTCTGAGTTTGTCACTACCTGCCCATTGTTTCTGATTCTGATTTTAACTAAGTCTGAGGCTTTTGGGGTACCTGCTACTCCCTTAAGTGCTGTGCCTAGAAAATCTAAACTTCTGGCAATTGTATGGAGTATTATTATTACGAAGACTTCTTTTGTGTTCTGTATCAATAATTCTCTAATCATTTTCGCATGTACGATTGTGGAAATAATTCGCACAACTCTTCCGTGTCATTTGCGATGTTCGAAAAATCCGTTAAGTTGCTTGCATGTTTCAAATAAACTCGCTGTTCCCATACCCCCATATCCCATATCCATATTAGGCGAGAATGCACTGGTATGGTAACAACGAGATTATTTGAAACTATATAGTTGGAGTGTGAATAGTCGGTAATCCGAGCGTTCGCTTTTCCTATTATAAAGAATATCGTTTCCACAAACCTGTAACGGAAAGAGGTTAGGTTCTTGTGCATCTTAGTTCTAACGTTAATCTATTTTAATTGAAGTTTCGAAAGGCAAGCTTCACTTGAGGTTGTCTTTGTGGACCACCCTCCCCTTAACTATAACAGACGTTCCCGTGTCTGCTTGAATGTTTTCTTTTGAGCATAAGGGGGGCCAGTTTGTTGCCTAGCCTTTTATTTTTCTTTAAGAACACCGTTTCGCCTACTTCGAAAACCTTGCTTTGCTTGTCCGTATGACTTCGATGGGCATTTAGTTTGTGACAGTGTAGGATCCTATTGTACTCCACTGTCATCCTCATGAGTCCTATGTGTATTCAATTTTTTGTTGTCGATTTTTAGGCACCTTGCGTTTTCTGTCAAGGTGCTGTAGAAACGCTCTACCTGTCCTTTGGGGACATTTGTACCATAATCGCTCTTAAAAAGCGATTGCTTGTCAGTAGACTAAATATCAATGTGCAGCATTTCCCCTGCATATTAAGGAACTGGTTCCTGTTTTTTTTGGATTCCTGTCATATTTGGCTTTGGGGCAAACAAAGCAGTTTTTCAACGACTCCATTGGCTAATTTGCCTATTTTTGGAAAATTTTAGTCACGGATTGACTTGTTTGACGTTATCTTGAGCGTCCCGATGTGCACGGTTGTGCTCGGCAGTTATTATTCCTAACTGCTCGTTTTTGCCTGTTAAGTCTGATATGACATTCTTGCAGTGCTAAAATTTGGTTGCCGGGAATTTTAACACCAAATTGTGTTAAAAGCTAACCATAGTAGGTAAATCGCAATGTATTGCATTGACAACATCTGGGTTATTAACCCTATCAAAGAGTCTCAAAAACAGTGTTTTTGTCAGTGAAACTGATGAAATGGCGAGTCTTGCTGCCGAAGAGTATGAGGCTTCGTTTTAACGGATAGCGTGCCTCTTCCGGGATTATTTGGTTCCTGAAGCAGCTTACAGGCTTGTCAAACACACTTCACTATAAATGGTTGCATGGTCAGACTGAGGCTCGTGTTTTAGAGCATTTATACCGCGATAACGCGTCTGCTACAAAATTTTCTTTCCCTTGCTTGGAGAACATTTTTGCATCGTGCTCGTCTATATACGTGTTCCTCTTCTTTATTTTGGCGTTTATGTTTCTGTCCGAGAATGCTAAGATAACGGGTTGACGATCATTGAAGATCTTTACTTTTTTCGTACCGTACAAGAAATTGTGTAGTTTACCCAGAGCCCAAAGTATTGATAGTAGTTACTCTTAATTTTTGGCATAGTTTTACTTGCATTGTTAAAGAGTTCGGGAAATCATGGTTATTGGTCGGCCTCTTTGGGATAAAACCGCTCCAATAACATTTGCAGAGGCATCTGTGGTCAACTCAAAAGGCAGTTTGAAATCTGGGTTCATGAGAATGACATCTTCTGATGCCAAAATATTTCGTAGATTGAATTTCATTAAACTCAATTGCAACCTTTCGGAACCTGTGCTTGCTGACTGAACCATTTTCGTCTTTCAGTATGTCTGTTATTGGTCTTGCTATGGCTGCAAAATCTTTAATCCTGTAGTAACTGGCTAAACCTATAGATGAGCTTAGGCTGTACAAGTTTTTTGATTCTATGTGCTCTTGTATGGGTGTAAGTTTTTCGGGGTCTGCTTTTATTTTATTTTATTTATTTAATTACTTATTAATGGTCGACAAAACGAGTGTCTTCCTCATTATTCAATAGATTATACATATATAATGAAAATGAAATGATAAGTGTTTCGATAGAGAACACAATTTTCTAATAGCATCACCGATCGATAGAGGTGTTTGATTTGCATTCTTTTACTTTATTCCCCGAAATCCTCCTACTATCCATTTAATATTTTGGGACCTAAGAGATACTGGTTAATAATGAGCATGTTCGTAGTCTGAATCTGGTTCCTAGTATTTTTTTTTAATGCTAGTTTTGGCGACCATTCCATTTTTATATCGTGAACCCATTAAAAATGGGTAAGATTTGTGCAAATGTATGAAACAAACAGAAGCAACCATCTCCGACCCCATAAAGTATATATATTCTGGATCAGCATTAATATATATCATGGATCTGTCCGTCTGTCTGTTAGGGATCTGAGTCTATAAGACTTGAATTTAAGCGTAGGTCCTCCTCCGTTCAGTGCGACTTTGTTTCTGGTATTCGATGACTTGCCCCATTTCCATGCAATCGATAGAAATCTATATCGAATTCGTGTTTTTTGAGGAAATCTCGTAATTATAAGAGAGTCGCCAAACATGATTTGTAGCTTCTAAAATAGTATATAAATTACGAAATAGGTATCGGCGTCGCTGGCGAGATTGCAGGAATTCGGAGGCAGTCCAGTGGCTGAGTCTCCGAAGAGTAAGTCCTCAAGAGTTATTCCGATTAAGGAGTACTGGAATTTAAGGTTGTGGCTTGAAGCTTTCCAATCGCTGGCATTATGGCGCAGCAATAAAAAATATGATATAAAATGCGACGATGCCGGAGTAATGTATATCAGAAGCAGTGCGTTTCTTGAATGTGTGGACAGAACGGAATTGCAATTACAATATATTTGCACCTAGGCTAAAGACACTGCATTGAAGCATAATTCTCATGGTCGGCAAGCCGACTCAGCGACATAGCAAAAGTATATGGTTACCGCCGCTAGAGCACTGAACTCTAGTGTCGTGTGCTACCTTACCTTAACAACTAAGCGAGGGTTACTTGGTAACTTCTCCCCCTCAAGGTTATAAGCGTCCTCGGTCGTACTAAACTTTTCAATGACCTCCTGTATTTCTCTTATTTCTCGTCTCTTCGTTAACATTTGGAAAGAAAGCCTACGGCATTTGTTTATTGAACTCTTGGATCTGGATGGTGTGCAAGTTCTGACTATTAATCGTATGGAGGAGCATGTCAAATTGGGTGGTGGCTAATAATGTTCAACAGCGGTGATTTTTCAATGCCTGGAGCTTTACTTAGAGCCTCGCGTTGGTTCACATATTTAGTGCCGTTGATTAAAGGTGACAAGATATGTGCCATTTTTTGATATTTCAGGGCCGTCATCAGTGCTGATTTGGGATGGGCTCTCGTTGGCGAATATTACGCCGTTGTCCACCAGTACAATCGGTCGTAGATAGCTGAGTTGCGAGTGGCAAACGTGCAGAGGCCGTGCGCAAGTGTCATGGTTCGCGAGCTTGCAAAATGTAATTGCTGTAATTGCTAAGGTATCCTCGCATCCAGCCACGGTGTCATATTGTACTAGCACAGTGTGCTGGTGAGATACTGGAAATACGGTGACTCTCACAATGCGATTATTATTTGTATAAAATTTCCGGACTGAAAGACTCTAATGGTGGCTGCGTCCTTTAAGCTAACTATGGAGACATCTATAGTGTGTTCGACCAGCGGCTTCAAATTGTTATGGTCGAAAACAGTTGGGTTAACTATGCTAGACTTGGTCAGCGTGATTGTGGGTACCAATTCTTGTATTTCCATGAGCTTGTTTATCTACCTTTGCGTCTCTGAGTTTGTCACTACATGCCTATTGTTTCTGATTCTGATTTTAACTAAGTCTGAGGCTTTTGGGGTACCTGCTACTACCTTAAGTGCTGTGCCTAGAAAATCTAAACTTCTGGCAATTGTATGGAGTATTATTATTACGAAGACTTCTTTTGTGTTCTGTATCAATAATTCTCTAATCATTTTCGCATGTACGATTGTAAAAATAATTCGCACAACTCTTCCGTGTCATTTGCGATGTTCGAAAAATCCGTTAAGTTGCTTGCATGTTTCAAATAAACTCGCTGTTCCCATACCCCCATATCCCATGGGTATATCCATATTAGGCGGGAATGCACTGGTATGGTAACAACGAGATTATTTGAAACTATATAGTTGGAGTGTGAATAGTCGGTAATCCGAGCGTTCGCTTTTCGTATTATAAAGAATATCGTTTCCACAAACCTGTAACGGAAAGAGGTTAGGTTCTTGTGCATCTTAGTTCTAACGTTAATCTATTTTAATTGAAGTTTCGAAAGGCAAGCTTCACTTGAGGTTGTCTTTGTGGACCACCCTCCCCTTAACTATAACAGACGTTCCCGTGTCTGCTTGAATGTTTTCTTTTGAGCATAAGGGGGGCCAGTTTGTTGCCTAGCCTTCTATTTTTCTTTAAGAACACCGTTTCGCCTACTTCGAAAACCTTGCTTTGCTTGTCCGTATGACTTCGATGGGCATTTAGTTTGTGACAGTGTAGGACCCTATTGTACTCCACTGTCATCCTCATGAGTCCTATGTGTATTCAATTTTTTGTTGTCGATTTTTAGGCACCTTGCGTTTTCTGTCAAGGTGCTGTAGAAACGCTCTACCTGTCCTTTGGGGACATTTGTACCATAATCGCTCTTAAAAAGCGAAGTGATATATTGTTTTGATTTTTGGGAATAAATTCACTAGTTCGGTTATGGGCATTATTTGTAACTCAATTATTGTTCGAGGCGTCACCGGTTGCACGGCCGCAAATTTGGAAAATATATCAATGCATTTTAGAAATTGCTTGTCAGTAGACTAAATATCAATGTGGAGCATTTCCCCTGCATATTAAGGAACTGGTTCCTGTTTTTTTTGGATTCCTATCATATTTGGCTTTGGGGCAAACAAAGCAGTTTTTCAACGACTCCATTGGCTAACTTGCCTATTTTTGGAAAGTTGAGCGTCCCGATGTGCACGGTTGTGCTCGGTAGTTATTATTCCTTACTGCTCGTTTTTGCCTGTTAAGTCTGATATGACATTCTTGCAGTGCTAAAATTTGGTTGCCGGGAATTTTAACACCAAATTGTGTTAAAAGCTAACCATAGTTGGTAAATCGCAATGTATTGCATTGACAACATCTGTGTTAATAACCTATCAAAGAGTCTCAAAAACAGTGTTTTTGTCAGTGAAACTGATGAAATGGCGAGTCTTGCTGCCGAAGAGTATGAGGCTTCGTTTTAACGGATAGCGTGCCTCTTCCGGGATTATTTGGTTCCTGAAGCAGCTTACAGGCTTGTCAAACACACTTCACTATAAATGGTTGCATGGTCAGACTGAGGCTCGTGTTTTAGAGCATTTATACCACGATAACGCGTCTGCTACAAAATTTTCTTTCCCTTGCTTGGAGAACATTTTTGCATCGTGCTCGTCTATATACGTGTTCCTCTTCTTTATTTTGGCGTTTATGTTTCTGTCCGAGAATGCTAAGATAACGGGTTGACGATCATTGAAGATCTTTATTTTTTTCGTACCGTACAAGAAATTGTGTAGTTTACCCAGAGCCCAAAGTATTGATAGTAGTTACTCTTTAGTTATAGTTTTACTTGCATTGTTAGAGTTCGGGAAATCATGGTTATTGGTCGGCCTTTTTGGGATAAAACCGCTCCAATAACATTTGCAGAAGCATCTGTGGTCAACTCAAAAGGCAGTTTGAAATCTGGGTTCATGAGAATGACATCTTCTGATGCCAAAATTTTTCGTAGATTGAATTTCATTAAACTCAATTGCAACCTTTCGGAACCTGTGCTTGCTGACTGAACCATTTTCGTCTTTCAGTATGTCTGGTAATGGTCTTGCTATGGCTGCAAAATCTTTAATCCTGTAGTAACTGGCTAAACCTATAGATGAGCTTAAGCTGTACAAGTTTTTTGATTCTATGTGCTCTTGTATGGGTGTAAGTTTTTCGGGGTCTGCTTTTATTTTATTTTATTTATTTAATTACTTATTAATGGTCGACAAAACGAGTGTCTTCCTCATTATTCAATAGATTATACATATATAATGAAAATGAAATGATAAGTGTTTCGATAGAGAACACAATTTTCTAATAGCATCACCGATCGATAGAGGTGTTTGATTTGCATTCTTTTACTTTATTCCCCGAAATCCTCCTACTATCCATTTAATATTTTGGGACCTAAGAGATACTGGTTAATAATGAGCATGTTCGTAGTCTGAATTTGGTTCCTAGTATTTTTTTTTAATGCTAGTTTTGGCGACCATTCCATTTTTATATCGTGAACCCATTAAAAATGGGTAAGATTTGTGCAAATGTATGAAACAAACAGAAGCAACCATCTCCGACCCCATAAAGTATATATATTCTGGATCAGCATTAATATAAATCATGGATCTGTCCGTCTGTCTGTTAGGGATCTGAGTCTATAAGACTTGAATTTAAGCGTAGGTCCTCCTCCGTTCAGTGCGACTTTGTTTCTGGTATTCGATGACTTGCCCCATTTCCATGCAATCGATAGAAATCTATATCGAATTCGTGTTTTTTGAGGAAATCTCGTAATTATAAGAGAGTCGCCAAACATGATTTGTAGCTTCTAAAATAGTATATAAATTACGAAATAGGTATCGGCGTCGCTGGCGAGATTGCAGGAATTCGGAGGCAGTCCAGTGGCTGAATCTCCGAAGAGTAAGTCCTCAAGAGTTATTCCGATTAAGGAGTACTGGAATTTAAGGTTGTGGCTTGAAGCTTTCCAATCGCTGGCATTATGGCGCAGCAATAAAAAATATGATATAAAATGCGACGATGCCGGAGTAATGTATATCAGAAGCAGTGCGTTTCTTGAATGTGTGGACAGAACGGAATTGCAATTACAATATATTTGCACCTAGGCTAAAGACACTGCATTGAAGCATAATTCTCATGGTCGGCAAGCCGACTCAGCGACATAGCAAAAGTATATGGTTACCGCCGCTAGAGCACTGAACTCTAGTGTTGTGTGCTACCTTACCTTAACAACTAAGCGAGGGTTACTTGGTAACTTCTCCCCCTCAAGGTTATAAGCGTCCTCGGTCGTACTAAACTTTTCAATGACCTCCTGTATTTCTCTTATTTCTCGTCTCTTCGTTAACATTTGGAAAGAAAGCCTACGGCATTTGTTCATTGAACTCTTGGATCTGGATGGTGTGCAAGTTCTGACTATTAATCCTATGGAGGAGCATGTCAAATTGGGTGGTGGCTAATAATGTTCAACAGCGGTGATTTCTCAATGCCTGGAGCTTTACTTAGAGCCTCGCGTTGGTTCACATATTTAGTGCCGTTGATTAAAGGTGACAAGATATGTGCCATTTTTTGATATTTCAGGGCCGTCATCAGTGCTGATTTGGGATGGGCTCTCGTTGGCGAATATTACGCCGTTGTCCACCAGTACAATCGGTCGTAGATAGCTGAGTTGCGAGTGGCAAACGTGCAGAGGCCGTGCGCAAGTGTCATGGTTCGCGAGCTTGCAAAATGTAATTGCTGTAATTGCTAAGGTATCCTCGCATCCAGCCACGGTGTCATATTGTACTAGCACAGTGTGCTGGTGAGATACTGGAAATACGGTGACTCTCACAATGCGATTATTATTTGTATAAAATTTCCGGACTGAAAGACTCTAATGGTGGCTGCGTCCTTTAAGCTAACTATGGAGACATCTATAGTGTGTTCGACCAGCGGCTTCAAATTGTTATGGTCGAAAACAGTTGGGTTAACTATGCTAGACTTGGTCAGCGTGATTGTGGGTACCAATTCTTGTATTTCCATGAGCTTGTTTATCTACCTTTGCGTCTCTGAGTTTGTCACTACATGCCTATTGTTTCTGATTCTGATTTTAACTAAGTCTGAGGCTTTTGGGGTACCTGCTACTACCTTAAGTGCTGTGCCTAGAAAATCTAAACTTCTGGCAATTGTATGGAGTATTATTATTACGAAGACTTCTTTTGTGTTCTGTATCAATAATTCTCTAATCATTTTCGCATGTACGATTGTAAAAATAATTCGCACTCTTCCGTGTCATTTGCGATGTTCGAAAAATCCGTTAAGTTGCTTGCATGTTTCAAATAAACTCGCTGTTCCCATACCCCCATATCCCATGGGTATATCCATATTAGGCGGGAATGCACTGGTATGGTAACAACGAGATTATTTGAAACTATATAGTTGGCGTGTGAATAGTCGGTAATCCGAGCGTTCGCTTTTCCTATTATAAAGAATATCGTTTCCACAAACCTGTAACGGAAAGAGGTTAGGTTCTTGTGCATCTTAGTTCTAACGTTAATCTATTTTAATTGAAGTTTCGAAAGGCAAGCTTCACTTGAGGTTGTCTTTGTGGACCACCCTCCCCTTAACTATAACAGACGTTCCCGTGTCTGCTTGAATGTTTTCTCTTGAGCATAAGGGGGGCCAGTTTGTTGCCTAGCCTTCTATTTTTCTTTAAGAACACCGGTTCGCCTACCTTGAAAACCTTGCTTTGCTTGTCCGTATGACTTCGATGGGCATTTAGTTTGTGACAGTGTAGGATCCTATTGTACTCCACTGTCATCCTCATGAGTCCTATGTGTCTTCAATTTTTTGTTGTCGATTTTTAGGCTCCTTGCGTTTTCTGTCAAGGTGCTGTAGAAACGCTCTACCTCTCCTTTGGGGACATTTGTATCATAATCGCTCTTAAAAAGCGAAGTTATAGTTTTCGGGTTAAATTCGGCATCGGTATCGCAATATATTGTTTTGATTTTTGGGAATAAATTCACTAGTTCGGTTATGGGCATTATCACCGGTTGCACGGCCGCAAATTTGGAAAATATATCGATGCATTTTAGAAATTGCTTGTCAGTAGACTAAATATCAATGTGGAGCATTTCCCCTGCATATTAAGGAACTGGTTCCTGTTTGTTTTGGATTCCTATCATATTTGGCTTTGGGGCAAACAAAGCAGTTTTTCAACGACTCCATTGGCTAACTTGCCTATTTTTTGAAAGTTATAGTCACGGATTGACTTGTTTGACGTTATCTTGAGCGTCCCGATGTGCACGGTTGTGCTCGGCAGTTATTATTCCTATCTGCTTGTTTTTGCCTGTTAAGTCTGATATGACATTCTTGCAGTGCTAAAATTTGGTTGCCGGGAATTTTAACACCAAATTGTGTTAAAAGCTAACCATAGTTGGTAAATCGCAATGTATTGCATTGACAACATCTGGGTTAATAACCTATCAAAGAGTCTCAAAAACAGTGTTTTTGTCAGTGAAACTGATGAAATGGCGAGTCTTGCTGCCGAAGAGTATGAGGCTTCGTTTTAACGGATAGCGTGCCTCTTCCGGGATTATTTGGTTCCTGAAGCAGCTTACAGGCTTGTCAAACACACTTCACTATAAATGGTTGCATGGTCAGACTGAGGCTCGTGTTTTAGAGCATTTATACCGCGATAACGCGTCTGCTACAAAATTTTCTTTCCCTTGCTTGGAGAACATTTTTGCATCGTGCTCGTCTATATACGTGTTCCTCTTCTTTATTTTGGCGTTTATGTTTCTGTCCGAGAATGCTAAGATAACGGGTTGACGATCATTGAAGATCTTTACTTTTTTCGTACCGTACAAGAAATTGTGTAGTTTACCCAGAGCCCAAAGTATTGATAGTAGTTACTCTTAATTTTTGGCATAGTTTTACTTGCATTGTTAAAGAGTTCGGGAAATCATGGTTATTGGTCGGCCTCTTTGGGATAAAACCGCTCCAATAACATTTGCAGAGGCATCTGTGGTCAACTCAAAAGGCAGTTTGAAATCTGGGTTCATGAGAATGACATCTTCTGATGCCAAAATATTTCGTAGATTGAATTTCATTAAACTCAATTGCAACCTTTCGGAACCTGTGCTTGCTGACTGAACCATTTTCGTCTTTCAGTTTGTCTGTTATTGGTCTTGCTATGGCTGCAAAATCTTTAATCCTGTAGTAACTGGCTAAACCTATAGATGAGCTTAGGCTGTACAAGTTTTTTGATTCTATGTGCTCTTGTATGGGTGTAAGTTTTTCGGGGTCTGCTTTTATTTTATTTTATTTATTTAATTACTTATTAATGGTCGACAAAACGAGTGTCTTCCTCATTATTCAATAGATTATACATATATAATGAAAATGAAATGATAAGTGTTTCGATAGAGAACACAATTTTCTAATAGCATCACCGATCGATAGAGGTGTTTGATTTGCATTCTTTTACTTTATTCCCCGAAATCCTCCTACTATCCATTTAATATTTTGGGACCTAAGAGATACTGGTTAATAATGAGCATGTTCGTAGTCTGAATCTGGTTCCTAGTATTTTTTTTTAATGCTAGTTTTGGCGACCATTCCATTTTTATATCGTGAACCCATTAAAAATGGGTAAGATTTGTGCAAATGTATGAAACAAACAGAAGCAACCATCTCCGACCCCATAAAGTATATATATTCTGGATCAGCATTAATATAAATCATGGATATGTCCGTCTGTCTGTTAGGGATCTGAGTCTATAAGACTTGAATTTAAGCGTAGGTCCTCCTCCGTTCAGTGCGACTTTGTTTCTGGTATTCGATGACTTGCCCCATTTCCATGCAATCGATAGAAATCTATATCGAATTCGTGTTTTTTGAGGAAATCTCGTAATTATAAGAGAGTCGCCAAACATGATTTGTAGCTTCTAAAATAGTATATAAATTACGAAATAGGTATCGGCGTCGCTGGCGAGATTGCAGGAATTCGGAGGCAGTCCAGTGGCTGAGTCTCCGAAGAGTAAGTCCTCAAGAGTTATTCCGATTAAGGAGTACTGGAATTTAAGATTGTGGCTTGAAGCTTTCCAATCGCTGGCATTATGGCGCAGCAATAAAAAATATGATATAGAATGCGACGATGCCGGAGTAATGTATATCAGAAGCAGTGCGTTTCTTGAATGTGTGGACAGAACGGAATTGCAATTACAATATATTTGCACCTAGGCTAAAGACACTGCATTGAAGCATAATTCTCATGGTCGGCAAGCCGACTCAGCGACATACCAAAAGTATATGGTTACCGCCGCTAGAGCACTGAACTCTAGTGTCGTGTGCTACCTTACCTTAACAACTAAGCGAGGGTTACTTGGTAACTTCTCCCCCTCAAGGTTATAAGCGTCCTCGGTCGTACTAAACTTTTCAATGACCTCCTGTATTTCTCTTATTTCTCGTCTCTTCGTTAACATTTGGAAAGAAAGCCTACGGCATTTGTTTATTGAACTCTTGGATCTGGATGGTGTGCAAGTTCTGACTATTAATCCTATGGAGGAGCATGTCAAATTGGGTGGTGGCTAATAATGTTCAACAGCGGTGATTTTTCAATGCCTGGAGCTTTACTTAGAGCCTCGCGTTGGTTCACATATTTAGTGCCGTTGATTAAAGGTGACAAGATATGTGCCATTTTTTGATATTTCAGGGCCGTCATCAGTGCTGATTTGGGATGGGCTCTCGTTGGCGAATATTACGCCGTTGTCCACCAGTACAATCGGTCGTAGATAGCTGAGTTGCGAGTGGCAAACGTGCAGAGGCCGTGCGCAAGTGTCATGGTTCGCGAGCTTGCAAAATGTAATTGCTGTAATTGCTAAGGTATCCTCGCATCCAGCCACGGTGTCATATTGTACTAGCACAGTGTGCTGGTGAGATACTGGAAATACGGTGACTCTCACAATGCGATTATTATTTGTATAAAATTTCCGGACTGAAAGACTCTAATGGTGGCTGCGTCCTTTAAGCTAACTATGGAGACATCTATAGTGTGTTCGACCAGCGGCTTTAAATTGTTATGGTCGAAAACAGTTGGGTTAACTATGCTAGACTTGGTCAGCGTGATTGTGGGTACCAATTCTTGTATTTCCATGAGCTTGTTTATCTACCTTTGCGTCTCTGAGTTTGTCACTACCTGCCCATTGTTTCTGATTCTGATTTTAACTAAGTCTGAGGCTTTTGGGGTACCTGCTACTACCTTAAGTGCTGTGCCTAGAAAATCTAAACTTCTGGCAATTGTATGGAGTATTATTATTACGAAGACTTCTTTTGTGTTCTGTATCAATAATTCTCTAATCATTTTCGCATGTACGATTGTGGAAATAATTCGCACAACTCTTCCGTGTCATTTGCGATGTTCGAAAAATCCGTTAAGTTGCTTGCATGTTTCAAATAAACTCGCTGTTCCCATACCCCCATATCCCATATCCATATTAGGCGAGAATGCACTGGTATGGTAACAACGAGATTATTTGAAACTATATAGTTGGAGTGTGAATAGTCGGTAATCCGAGCGTTCGCTTTTCCTATTATAAAGAATATCGTTTCCACAAACCTGTAACGGAAAGAGGTTAGGTTCTTGTGCATCTTAGTTCTAACGTTAATCTATTTTAATTGAAGTTTCGAAAGGCAAGCTTCACTTGAGGTTGTCTTTGTGGACCACCCTCCCCTTAACTATAACAGACGTTCCCGTGTCTGCTTGAATGTTTTCTTTTGAGCATAAGGGGGGCCAGTTTGTTGCCTAGCCTTCTATTTTTCTTTAAGAACACCGGTTCGCCTACTTCGAAAACCTTGCTTTGCTTGTCCGTATGACTTCGATGGGCATTTAGTTTGTGACAGTGTAGGATCCTATTGTACTCCACTGTCATCCTCATGAGTCCTATGTGTCTTCAATTTTTTGTTGTCGATTTTTAGGCTCCTTGCGTTTTCTGTCAAGGTGCTGTAGAAACGCTCTACCTCTCCTTTGGGGACATTTGTATCATAATCGCTCTTAAAAAGCGAAGTTATAGTTTTCGGGTTAAATTCGGCATCGGTATCGCAATATATTGTTTTGATTTTTGGGAATAAATTCACTAGTTCGGTTATGGGCATTATCACCGGTTGCACGGCCGCAAATTTGGAAAATATATCGATGCATTTTAGAAATTGCTTGTCAGTAGACTAAATATCAATGTGGAGCATTTCCCCTGCATATTAAGGAACTGGTTCCTGTTTTTTTTGGATTCCTATCATATTTGGCTTTGGGGCAAACAAAGCAGTTTTTCAACGACTCCATTGGCTAACTTGCCTATTTTTTGAAAGTTATAGTCACGGATTGACTTGTTTGACGTTATCTTGAGCGTCCCGATGTGCACGGTTGTGCTCGGCAGTTATTATTCCTATCTGCTTGTTTTTGCCTGTTAAGTCTGATATGACATTCTTGCAGTGCTAAAATTTGGTTGCCGGGAATTTTAACACCAAATTGTGTTAAAAGCTAACCATAGTTGGTAAATCGCAATGTATTGCATTGACAACATCTGGGTTATTAACCCTATCAAAGAGTCTCAAAAACAGTGTTTTTGTCAGTGAAACTGATGAAATGGCGAGTCTTGCTGCCGAAGAGTATGAGGCTTCGTTTTAACGGATAGCGTGCCTCTTCCGGGATTATTTGGTTCCTGAAGCAGCTTACAGGCTTGTCAAACACACTTCACTATAAATGGTTGCATGGTCAGACTGAGGCTCGTGTTTTAGAGCATTTATACCGCGATAACGCGTCTGCTACAAAATTTTCTTTCCCTTGCTTGGAGAACATTTTTGCATCGTGCTCGTCTATATACGTGTTCCTCTTCTTTATTTTGGCGTTTATGTTTCTGTCCGAGAATGCTAAGATAACGGGTTGACGATCATTGAAGATCTTTACTTTTTTCGTACCGTACAAGAAATTGTGTAGTTTACCCAGAGCCCAAAGTATTGATAGTAGTTACTCTTAATTTCTGGCATAGTTTTACTCGCATTGTTAAAGAGTTCGGGAAATCATGGTTATTGGTCGGCCTCTTTGGGATAAAACCGCTCCAATAACATTTGCAGAGGCATCTGTGGTCAACTCAAAAGGCAGTTTGAAATCTGGGTTCATGAGAATGACATCTTCTGATGCCAAAATATTTCGTAGATTGAATTTCATTAAACTCAATTGCAACCTTTCGGAACCTGTGCTTGCTGACTGAACCATTTTCGTCTTTCAGTATGTCTGGTAATGGTCTTGCTATGGCTGCAAAATCTTTAATCCTGTAGTAACTGGCTAAACCTATAGATGAGCTTAAGCTGTACAAGTGTTTTGATTCTATGTGCTCTTGTATGGGTGTAACTTTTTCGGGGTCTGCTTTTATTTTATTTTATTTATTTAATTACTTATTAATGGTCGACAAAACGAGTGTCTTCCTCATTATTCAATAGATTACACATATATAATGAAAATGAAATGAGTGTTTCGATAGAGAACACAATTTTCTAATAGCATCACCGATCGATAAAGGTGTTTGACTGTTGTTTTTTTTTTATCAGTGACGCTACAAGAGCCTATAACAAAAAAAAATCTTAGCCATTCCTGCTCATAGCTGGAAATGGCCAGAGACTTCCTGAAGGTATCCTGAAAGCAACGATTTTATTAGGTGTAAATAAAGTTAGGTAAAGAAAACGTGATGCAAACTATTTTAACTTTTAGCACGCGAAAAGGATTGTTCATAGCGTAGTCTGTTGTGCACGTAGATAGGAAGGAATAAGGGGCGAAAATTTCTGCTTGGTCTAGCCGGAACAGAGAATTGAAGACGCCCTAGCAGAAAAGGAGAATCTATATCGCTAACAATCAACTTATGCAGAAAGACAACACCGAGAATTGTCTTATAGTTGGTTAACAACGGAAAGTTGAGAAGAAGCAGCCCGCTCGAGAAGGATGGCAACCGCAGATTAGGGTCCCAATTTAAAGCTCGTAAGGCAGAAAATAACAATTGCTTCTGAACAGACTCAATACGATCCCGGCTATTTTTATACTGTGGAAACCAGATGCAAGAGCAGTATTCAAGGCAAGGGCGAACAAGAGAGATGTACAGAAGTCTCGTTATAAAAGCATCGTTTAACTCTTTAGACAATCGTTTAATTAATACAAGTACACATTTTACCTCATTAACGACGGTATCGAGATGCAGATTGAAGCTGGGATTAAAATCAAAAAGAGCGCCTAGATCCTTAACTGTAAGTATATGTAGCAATGGAGCATTGTCGATTGTATAACTGACAAGATAAGGTGCAATACGATTAAATGCCAAAACACATTATATAATGATACAATTGATTGGCCGAACACCAAAGTTGCTTAGCGTTCAAATCTTCTTGTAGAAGAGAATGATGATGTAGGGGATTAGTGTATGATTGAATAGGTTTCACATCGTCCGCTTACATGAGTACACGGGCATGTGATATAACAGGGGGAAGATCATTTATAAAAAGAGTAAAAAGTAAAGGTTTAAGATGACTTGAGGAACACCAAAAGTATCGTAAACCTGTTTAGAGGTAGTCAGCCTCAGCATTACTCTTTGGGTCCTACCTTTTAAATTATAATCAATCCAAAGCAAAAGAGATAGAGGGAAACCTATTCGGTCAAGTTTAAATAGTTAAATGTCATGGTGCACAGAGTCAAACGCCTTACTGAAGTCAGTGCAAATGACATCAGCTTACATTTTCGAAAGGAAAGCATCATTTACCAAGAAAGTAAACTCAAGCAGATTGGTCGTAGTTGACAGATTCTGTACGAATCCACGTTGCAGATGGGAAACAACTGATTTGTAGAAATGCTGCAAATTGAAGTTTATAATTTTTCAAATAATTCAGGAGTAGCGGACAGTTTTGCAATGCCCCTGTAATTCTGTATATCAGGCTTTCCAGAAAAGAAGTGGTGAGGAGAGGAATGATACAAGATTCTTTCCAAAGAGATGGAAAGATTCTAGAGATAGATTAAAAAGCTTTAGCAATGGATAAAGAAGGAAAGAACTACACTCCTTGAGTAGAACACTAGGAATATTATCAGGCCCAGGATATTAAGATTTTGAATAATTTTTAGTCAAAAGGAAAGTTAAATGGGAAATAATAGGAGGTATAGAACTAGAGGAAGGAATAGTAGAGGAACAATTATTATTAGGACAGACTGAAGAGTAGGTTAATTGGAAAAAATTAGCAAAGAGATTAGGTTAGAATCAGAGTCATTGCTAGCGTTATCCATTCCGACAGAAAAAGAAGTCGACCAACCTACGCTTCAAGCTTACAAAATTGTAAAACTATCTTTGATTTTGGGCAAATTGCCTTTTGCAACGAGTTAGATAATTCTCATAGCATTCAGAAGAAAGAAATTCGACTGGCTATGGACTATTTATTGTGCATGAACCTGACTTATTAAACTTTTTAAAATATATCGATATTATAGTTATTCGATTTGACAATCTGGGAAGTAGTCGAAGGAATTGACTTGGGAATACACATATTTAAAAGAGGGTTAGGGGTGCTTAACATAAAAATTATTACGTCGTATACATAGACGTAACATATTTTACAGATCTACTCTTTTTAGCACGTCGTCTATGGCTTTTTGTGACCGAATGGCAAGCGACAGAAGTTATAATTTTCGCCGTTTATCCTGTTTTACAATCTAGGGTTGTGAAAAATTTCGATTTTCCCAGGATAGCTGAAATCATGAGGATGCAAGGCCTTGGATATCGATCGGCAATAGTTCGCTGATTTAGCTTCCTAAAGTCGATTACCAAACGTTAATTTTTACTGCCGTTGGCATCAGTACCTTTTTTGTCTACAACCCATATTGGTCTGTTATAAGGGGACCTTAATGCCTAATCATGCCACTTTTCAATAATTGTTTGATTTCATTATTTACGAAATATGCCACTCCCATAGGCTGTGGGTACAATTTCGAATACACCGGCTCGTTGTCTACCGTGGCCAAGACTGAGGTGTTAAAAGATAATGGCTTATTGGAGGTCGAAAATACCTTTATTCTCTCTAGTATTTTCTTTTTAAATTTATTTTTAACGCAGCCGGGTACTACTGTCATCTACATCTGTCAAGTTAACACCTTTACAGTTATGGTATCGTAACTTTTCTGATATTCTGGTATTCGAAAGTGCTGTAATGTATGTTTAATGTTACTCCTACCCGCGATACCTATGATGGCATCAAACGTTTCCAGCGTGTCTAGAAAAAAATGGAGAAACTTGTCGGAAAATTTTTATTAGGCAATTGCTTTAGATTTTACTGTCGCGATGTACTCAGCTCACAGTGAAAGGGTTGTCGACAGGAGCTATGTTTTTTAGCTCCTTTACGGGATTTAAACAATTCTTTGTCGCCCTTGTGTCAATTAGGATTTTTAAAGATCTCCCGGTCAAATGCAGTTTGATGACCCCTAGCCGAGAAAAAATTCACCGACTCATTGCCACGTAACGAATCGCTATAATCCGCTATGTCGTTAACCGCGGATGTGGCTTCCTTCTCATAAATCACTTCTTGAATGGCAGAAGGCGCCGCCGCCTAGGGCTTGGCATACGTTCAGACGTGTTTTGTCGTTTTTGCGCCAGCGCACTATTGGTTTGGGGTTTCCCGAACTCTGTGGGTTACTTGTATATTGATAAGGAACCTACTTCCATATCTCCCGGGGCCTGACTTTGTTGGTCTCCCTTATTTTGTTCTTGGTTAGCATTGTTATGCTAACGCTTGAGGAATTGAGGGTTTCTTTCTGGAGTCTTTTCTCCCTCACTTTCTTCAAGATAGTAGCTACCGCCTGGTAATGTGGTACTAATGCCGTCAAATAGTGCGAACAGTTCGTACGCGTCAGTGGCTGATAGACGCCATGCCACATATTCGTCTTTGGTGTCGTCAATGTCGGGGATTGACTTTATAATATCTAGTGGAATGTCGCATATTATGTCTGAGTTCACTGATATTCTTTGGTATGATACAATTTGGGGTGTTTCTACATGCAGACTACTTATCTGGGCTTCCACAGCACTGAATTGAGTTCGAGATCTTTCTTCTTGTGTGGTCAAAGCTTTAACTATCAATGGCTGTACTTGGCTTGCGTACATGATTGTTCTATTTGGGTGTGTGTTTGATCATTATTAATGGGTTCTACGTCCCAACCGTCACTATCGTATTCAACTTTTATTTCCCTGTATGGCATCAACTAATTAGCTTGTCGCAAATGCCTATTAGTTGACACTTCACGTATGTTTATAATCTTATGCTGGCGACCGATAATTCAAAGTCGGCATGAGAAACAATCTGACACAATCTGATTCAGCATAATCTTAGGCGATAACGAAAACTTTTGCGACATAGCAAAAGTATATGATTACCGCCACTGACTGTTGCAGCTAGAGCACTGCACTCAACTGTCGTGTGTCAACACACACTAGGGTTACTTTAATAACTAAGCGATTACTTGTTAACTTATATTTCAAGTATATTTTATTTTATGGTTATCGCTACCACCACGTAGCTAAAAGCAAGTAATTTGCATTGCCCACCGATTTGAGCCACAATTTTAATGAAATTTGATTTCATCATTGTGATGATCTACTGTAGAAAATTTCATGAAGATCGATCGGGGAAGATACACAAAAGTTATTAAGGTGCTTACGGCAGCTATCGCAAATTGCTTTTTCTGTATACATGTTGACAGACAGCGTTGCAATTGCACTTGTGTTGTGTTCTCGGCTGTGTGTATGTGCTGTTGTCTTAACTCGTTTTATTTTAATAAGCAATTAATTGTTGGTGTGGCTGTTGAGTAGAGACGGTGGCAAATAGTGCGGTCTGTTACGAGTTCGAGTCCTATTACGAGAACAATTTTTAAATTTATTTTTGATACAAGTGACCGCAGTTTTCTGTGTATAATTCGTCGTTTGTACTTTGGTATGTTTATGTTGAGTTACATATCTAACGTTTGTCGTTTGTTGTAGTGTTGTTCGCAAAATAGTATTGTTGTTGCATCAGAGTTTGGTGTGTGGTTACTTTTCATACAGTGGGTCATTAGTTGTGCTTCTCGTATAATTGTGATGATTTTAAGTCCGATTTGGGTTATCTTTTTTATACCCTGAACCCATTCAAAATGGGTAAAAAGGGTAAATTGTATTTGTATAAAGTATATATATTCTTGTTCAGGATCAATAGCCGTCTGTCTGTCGGGACGTATGTGTGAACGCAATGATCTCAGAACATTTAAGAGATAGAGACCTGCAATTTTAGATGTAGGTGCTCCTAGTACCTGCGCAGATCGAGTTTGTTACCGATAATCGATAACTTTCTCCGTTTCCAAGCAATCGATCAAAATCGATATCGACATCCTGTTATTTGAGCAAATCGGGTAAATAATAAGAGCTAGAGTCACCAAACATGATATGTTGTTTCTACCATATTATATATTTGTCAAGTATCTTTCATTTTATACCTATCGCCACCTCCCCGTTAGCGCCCTACAGCTATAAATCAAGTTAATAAACCAACTTATGTTGCCAACCAATTTAAGCCACAATTTAAATGCAATTGACTTTTTCAGTATACATAAATATTATATGGTACAATAAGATATACTGGGGAAAATTTCATATAGATCGGCTAAGAAAAAACCAAAGTTTTATGCAACTGCGCAATTGGATGGGGCAGCAGCTTTAAGAATTTTTGTATGCATGTACACACACACAGACTCATGCGCGTCTGCTTCGCATTCTACCACCATAGTAATTGCGAATTTTTTCTGTAATGCTATTTGAGTTCCTTTTTGATCATAAGTATTTAGTTATTGGTGTGGCTGCTGAGTATGGGCCTAGTAAGTGGTGGGGTCTGTCGCGTGTTCGAGCCCTTCCGGGGAATGTACCTTTTTTATACCCTGAACCCATTGAAAATGGGTAAAAAGGGTATATTGTATTTGTGCAAAATGCAAATGTATATAACAGGCAGAAGGAAGCATCTCCGACCCCATAAAGTATATATATTCTTGTTCAGGATCAATAGGCGTCTGTCTGTCGGGCCGTATGTGTGAACGCAATGATCTCAGAACCTTTAAGAGATAGAGACCTGCAATTTTAGATGTAGGTGCTCCTAGTACCTGCGCAGATCGAGTTTGTTACCGATAATCGATAACTTTCTCCGTTTCCAAGCAATCGATCAAAATCGATATCCACATCCTTTTTTTTTTTTAGCAAATTGGGTAAATAATAAGAGCTAGAGCCACCAAACATGATATGTTGCTTCTAGAATATTATAGATATTTCAAGTATCTTTCATTTCATACCTATCGCCACCTCCCCGCTACCACCCCAGAGCTATAAATCAAGTAAATAACCCAACTTTTATTGCCAACCAATTTAAGCCACAATTTAAATGCAATTGACTTTTTCAGTATACATAAATATTATATGGTACAATAAGATATACTGGGGAAAATTTCATTAAGATCGGCTAAGAAAAAACCAAAGTTTTATGCAACTGCGCAATTGGATGGGGCAGCAGCTTTAAGAATTTTTGTATGCATGTACACACACACAGACTCATGCGCGTCTGCTTCGCATTCTACCACCATAGTAATTGCGAATTTTTTCTGTAATGCTATTTGAGTTCCTTTTTGATCATAAGTATTTAGTTATTGGTGTGGCTGCTGAGTATGGGCCTAGTAAGTGGTGGGGTCTGTCGCGTGTTCGAGCTCTACGGGGGAATGTACCTTTTTTATACCCTGAACCCATTGAAAATGGGTAAAAAGGGTATATTGTATTTGTGCAAAATGCAAATGTATATAACAGGCAGAACAAAGCATCTCCGACCCCATAAAGTATATATTTTCTTGTTCAGTGTCAATAGCCGAGTCGATCTAGCCATGTCCGTCTGTCTGTCCGTCCGTCCGTCCGAACGTATGAACGCAAGGATCTCAGAGCTATATATGAGCTAGAGAAATTTTGGAGGTAGGTGCTCCTAGTGCCTGCGCTGATCGAGGTTGTTTCAGATAATCGATAACTTTTTCCCTTTCCAAGCAATCGATAAAAGTCGATTTCGATTTGCTGGTTTTTGGGCAATTTTGGTAAATAATAAAAGCTGGAGTCACCAAACCTGATATATAGCTTCTAAAATAGAATATATATATGCATTTGATGTTGGAAGAAGAGGGTTCAGGGTATCCCCTAGTTGGGAGCTCCCGACTAGAACCTCTTACATGTTTTAGTTTTGATTTGTTGTACCGATGTACACGTTATTGTAATTATTGTTGTTCCCGCAACATGGTTTTTTATAATTACATAACTTTTGTCCATCATTGGAATTTTTGTCTTATTATTTTTGAAGAAATTTTGTAATGTATTGTGTGCTTCTTTTATTTCTTGTTTCTTGTAGCAGTTCCTGAGGCGTTTTGATATTCGTGCTTTGTATATTTTCGTAGGTTCTAAGGTTGTTGTGTTGTGATTTGTTGTCCTTTTAATAATTACTTTCTGTTTTAATTACATTCTGACCCGATTTGTTTGTGATATGTTGTGTACCTTCTCGTGCATCTGATTTCTGTATCTATGGTTATACTTGGTTGGTTTCAGCTATAGTTAAGTATTCGGCCAAAGGCAATGGGTTTCTTATACCACCTAATTTTAAGTGAAAGGTCATGTTTGAATCCTATAGAGGCTTAATCGGCATTTTCTCCTATTTTTCCAGTTTACTTATACTTTTAATGTGTTTATGAAAGGAGTTCAGTTCTTTGAGAATGTAATGTACTTCTGTTTTGTCCGTTAAGGCAAAAAGGTTATTTATATATTTCGTCAAGTCTTGGTTCTATTGTCAATTTATCAGTAATCTTATCCAGCAGTTCTTCCATTATTATGTCTGAGATTCCTCCTTATATTGTGTCTTCTTATTAAGGGTGCCGGTTTGAAATAAACTTAACTGGAAACTGTTGTTTATTTTCTGCAACTTGTTATTGTTGTTACCCTTGGGTTCGTTTTGTTTGTAGAACTGTTAGTTTAAGTGTGATCTCTTAAGCATTTTCTTTTAAGCTGGTAGTATAGCTTACCATACCATTTCTTGGGCAATTGTGATAGCTGATAGCAAGTTCGGAGGTTGGCCCGAAAACAGTAAAGGCCTTCCATCAAACCAAATATAAGCACATGAAGTATATGGTTATTATTAATTTCAAAGCTTTTTTTAAATAATGTAAGGAAAAACACAAATGTTACCGCAAAAAAGACTATGTTTAAAACATAGTGCTTGTAGCATGTTCTCTTTTCTGTATGTCTGACCATTTATTGGAAAATTAAAGTTATTTTGTACTGCAAATAATATCAAATGTTCAATCATTTTGCTTATTTATTTATTTTGGTTTTTGTGCAGGCTAATATCCCAAGTCTTACGATTAACAAAAAACTGCCTGAGCTTTGATTTTATTGGTAGTTCCACTGATGAGTCAGCTGATGATATGAACAATGTCCAGGTTTGTTATATTTTAAAAAACATATAATTTAAATAATTATCGATTTTTCTTAGATACCAACAGCTTGGCGTCCTGCTTTTCTTGACACAAACACATTAAAATTATTCTTTGATTTATATCAAATTTTACCGAATGGTTTAGCCAGTTATTCACTTTCGTGCCTAGTGCAAATGACATCTGTACGTCGATCTCTGTTTAGTAACTCAGAGCGA
This sequence comes from Drosophila virilis, assembly GCF_030788295.1. NCBI lineage: Eukaryota > Metazoa > Arthropoda > Insecta > Diptera > Drosophilidae > Drosophila > Drosophila virilis. The sequence continues at coordinate 977,706 of NW_027212837.1, read as the reverse complement.
ACGAAATTTTTGACCAACTTAGTTGAAGGAGTCAAAAATATACTCAGAAACTTGCACGTAAGTTCGTAACTACTTTATTTTAATACCAATGTCTTAAATATTTATTTTAGGGTCTTAGCGATCCAGATAATTACCATGAATTTTGTCGTTTGCTAGCGCGTCTGAAATCCAATTATCAACTTGGGGAACTCATTGGTGTTCCTTGCTACCCCGAAGCCATAGAATTAATCGCGAAGTTTACGGTACAATCGTTACATGTGAGTATATTTTCGGTTAAAGGCTTAAAAGAAATGGACATTGTTCACATTTGCAGATGTGGCTCTTTGCTCCAAATAGCGTGCACTATTTACTTACTCTATGGCAGCGTATGGTTGCTTCAGTACCGTACGTCAAATCGCCGGATCCGCATTTACTTGGCACATATACACCTGAAGTGATAAAGGCATACATTGAGTCCCGTTTAGAGGCTGTGCCCTTAATTGTACGTGATAATATGGAGGATCCCTTAGATGATCTTTGTATGGTACAACAACAGCTTGAACAGTTATCGGTTATCGAGCGTTGCGAGTACAATAAGACTTGCAACCTTCTTGTACAACATTTTGATCAAAAGGCACGTGAGTACGAAAATCTCATTCAGAGCCTCAATGCAAACCCTATAGATATTACGGTCCATGAGTTGCAATTGACTTGGTTGGTTTATATAATTGGTTCGGCCATTGTGGGGAGACTTTCTGTGACCACCAGCGATGAACATGACAATATGGATGCAGAGCTTGTTATTCGTGTACTGCAACTTATGAGTTTAACTGACTCACGTCTTCCTCAAACTGGTTGTGAGAAGCTGGAACTAGCCATTTTGAGCTTTTTAGATCAGGTTCGGAAAATGCATAGCAGTGACCAGGCACAAAAAGCAACTGTATACAAGCGCCTTAATGAAGTTTTTGGACTAAATGATGAGCAAATGTTGCTAAGTTTCATAAACCGTAAAATGTATGTATTTTCTTTCCTAGATTAAAAAAAAAAACTAACGTTTTCTTTTCTTTTTTTTTTAGCATAACTAACCTTAAGTTTTGGGGTCGTTCTGAGCAAATAATTACAAAAACTTTAGTGTTATTATCTGATCTGTCAGTGCACTTTAATTCAGTGCGTAAATTGGCTCGCTTAGAGGAAGTTCAATTCATGTTAACACATCACACAAGCGAACATTTTCCTTTTCTTGGCACGAGCTCATCTCTGAACGAAATGCGTTGTCGGACAATGTTTTACACAGCCTTAAGTCGTTTATTAATGTTTGATTTGGGCGAGGATGAAGAACGTTTCTACAATTTTCTTACACCACTTACAAGTAAATCGGCTCCTTAAAAAATGTTTAAGAATATATTATTTTATGTATTTCTTTAGATCAGTTTGAATCACTTGGAAATGTGCTAATGGATACAAAAAGTTTTCCAAATGATGAGGTCAAAAAAGCGATTATTGGGTTAGCCCGCGACTTGCGTGGTCTAGCATTGCCGCTTAATGCTCGTATCCAATACACTATGCTATTTGAATGGCTGTGCGTACAACCAACAATATTAAATATATTGTTTCTACATTTTTTTCTAAGTTAACTAGCTTTTGACATTTTACTCCTTGTAGTTACTACACTGATTACTTACCCATATTGCTTCGTGCGGTGGAATTGTGGGCGCATGAACCTGCTATTACTACGCCTGTCTTAAAGTTATTTGCTGAGTTAGTGCATTGCCGCACACAGCGTTTAGCCGGAAACGTTTCTAGCCCTATGGGTATTTTGCTATTTCGCGAGGCATCAAAACTTATTTGCATATATGGCAATCGTATTCTACATCTGGAAGTGTCAACTGATCAACTTTACCCAATGAAACTAAAGGGAATATCAATCTGCTTCTTGATTTTAAAAAATGCGCTTGGAGGGAACTATGTCAACTGTGGTGTGTTCAAACTATATGGTGATGATACATTACATAATGTTCTTAATATTGTCGCCAAGCTTATTCTGTCCATACGGCAAAGTGATTTATTGGTAATTTAATTAATTTAATTTAATTAAATAAAAATATAAATAACAAACTTGGAAATATACAAAATAAATAGGAATACCCGAAATTGGCCTCGGCTTATTACAATTTATTAAACTGCCTATCTCAGGATCATGTGACATATCTTGCCACTTTAGAACCACGCGCATTTGTGTATGTATTGGAAACTCTGACAAAGGGCCTTGCCGCACTAGGTATATATAATTTTCTCAACATATATGTACAGTGTTAAACTTCTCTTTTTTGCAGATTCGGCAATTTATATCAGCTGTTGCACTATTTTAGATAGCATTGTATCATACATCTTTAAGCAGCTTCAATTAAAAAGTATATCTGAACAAAAGTATGTCGTTATACATAAATTAGTTCATCTTTTTCGTTACAGTTTCAACATTCCCAAACAAGAAGCTACGAAGTTTGACACGGGAAAATTCACAATTTCTTAAGGTCTGTTTATTTTTCTATGCCTACTACTTTTTGTACCCTGAACCCTTTAAAAATAGGTAAAAAGGCTATATTGCACTTGGGCAAAATGTAGATATATAATAGGCAGTAGGAAGCATATCAGACCCCATAAAGTATATATATTCTTGATCAGCATCAATAGCCTAGTCGATCTTGCTATGTCCGCGTGTCTGTCTGTCCGTATGTATGAACGCAGATCGAGTTTATTTCCGATAATCGATAACTTACTCCGTTCCCAAGCAAGCGATAAAAATAGATATCGATATCCTGTTTCTTATACAAATTGGGTAAATAATAAGAGGTACAGTCACCAAACATCAATGTTGCTCCTATAATATTATATATATATCAAGTATCATTCATTTTATACCAATTGCCACCTCGCCGCTACCACCACAAAGGTATAAATCAAGTTAACACCCAAACTTGTATTGCCAACCAATTTAAGATACAATTTAGATGCAATTGACTTTTTGAGAATACAGAAATATTCTATTGTACAACAAGATATACTGGTGAAATTTTCATGTAAATCGATTTTGGTTTTGTTTGTCGGTATTTTGACTGCGCACGTGTTTCCGACGCACATTCGAAGAATTTCTGTATACATGTACACATACACATTCATGCGCGTCTACTTCGAATTCTATTGTTTTGTATTGTTTGTTTTGTTTTGTATTGTTTTCTGTGCTGCTATTTAATTTTATTTTTTTTCTGACCGAGAACTAATGGTATGGCTTTTGTGGTCTGTCGTGAGTTTGACGCCTGCCGAGGAAACTATTTTTTGTTGTTGACTGAAGCGGCGGCAAGTAGTGAGGTTAGTTAGAAAACTGATAAAAACCTCAATGGCATGAATCTCAGATTGAAAGATGATAGCTCTAAAATTATTTGATGAGTAAAGGAGACAAAAACTCTTCCCAGGGGCAGGATTTGACCTGTCCTTAAGATAAAAGAGGAGAGAATACTATGTCGATAGGATTTGGGTTAATCTAAATTACGATAACCTTGTTAGGAGATAATAGCAAATTAACTCTTAAAGAAGAGTGGATTGCGACCCCAAGTAAAGTTCGCTCTAAGTAGGCGGCTTAAGTGACAAAAATTAAAATACCGAAACAATGTTGCATGATGACCGGGAAGATCTGATAGCCCCATTCGGATTTAAAGGGAGCGAACCTTGTTAGGGTTGGTAATGACATCCGAATCTGCCTGTCTTGTGCGTGTTAGTCATCTGTTTAATTCGATCGCTATCTCAGTTGAAATGCCTGATTAATTTAATAATGTTATACCCTGGTAGTCTATATTTTTCTGTATTTTCCATATTTCTGTTTCAGGCTATATATATGAATGTCGAAAACGTCCGAATCGGACTATATTATATAAGAACAATCGGTTGAATATTAATTACTTGTACGAACGTTTTTCTTTTCAAAAAATCTTGACCAAACTCGGCATTTAAAGTTAAAGTATGTTATTATTCTGTTTTCTAAGATATTTTCATCAAACATATATGTATTTTACGAGCTTTACTTTTCTCACATGTCTGCAAATGTATACAAGCATAAAGCAAACAATATAAAGTAGCTTCAAACTAAGAAATAAGTGCAGGATGCACAATGTGCTTACAGCCCAGAGACATAGTGCGTATGCATGTGCAAAGTGTGTCTCGCTCTCACTTATGTGCACTTCTGTGCATCTCGTTCTACCTATCTTTGAAAATAGCCCTGAGATCTACAAACATACATATGTATGTTTGTGTGGGGCATACGTCCGTACCATATTCAGAGTATTAAGAGATTAGTACATCATTTTGGAACGGAGTCCCCATGTTCTTTCAAATAAGTCTCCACAGGCATGGTATAAATATGGTTGTTGTATCTGTATCTAGCCCGATGTGAAAATTTTACAGTAGCGTGAGGTTGCTGTGGAGAAAGAGACCTTCTCCAAGTGAAACAAATTAATGGAGTTTGTCGGGGTTACGTGGTAACCTTTTATCGTTGACAACATCAATGAGCTTAATTTGAGGATTGTGACATTCGCTCCCAAAGGGTCGCATCAAGACATAGTCTTATAATGGGCTACAATTTTCTATGGCCACACAACCACACCCTGAGAAGTGAGGCTCCCGGTCTGCTGGTTTCCCTTGTGCTTAATGTGATCTTCTTCAATAGTCTTTTTTACAACAATTTCCTCTGGAAGACTTGTAATTTTTCTACAGTTCTCGTTTGACTAACACTATTATTTATCCTCATCTCTTAGAGAATTTAGGCAGATTTCTACAGTTCTCATTCGATTAACACTATTATTTATCCTCATCTCTTAGAGGATTTAGGCAGATTTGTAGGTGAGCCAAGGATCCGTACCGTCTTTTCGGTGTTGAACAGCTTTCTTGCTAAGGGTTTCAAGGAAGTCATTCCATCTGAAGACAATTCCCTTAAGGTTCTATGTTATTATAGAGCTCCTGAGCCGCCTATTTATTTTATTGATTTGTCCGATAGAGCAGTCATTCTCCCGATCTAGTAAGCTTATGTTATTACTATAAATGTAGTGTGAAGTCACTTACCCATTTGGTTACCGCTTATAGCTCCCCATATCATGTGATGCGCATTGGCATCTTAGGCGATCAGCTAGCAGAAAGAGGAAGAGTTTTATTTGACCGCGATTGCTGCTCAATGCCCTGAGTTCTTCTTTTGGTCTGAGCGAGAAACAAACATGTAAGGCGGCCGCCTGGGAGGTGCTGGTTTCATCATACATCGGCTTTATTTATTTAAGTCTCTTCGCAACGTTGTACTTTACACGATTGCGCTCAACGAAATATCGTAATTGTCTTATCTAAAAGCTAAGAAAACTTCTGTGCAACATTGTAGCATCACAGTATGCGGTAAAGCAGCGGTTGATTGTGTTGTGTGTGCGAATTGGTTGCTTCGCTTGACGGTTTTCGGCGTTAGTCGGGGTCTCCATTTTCCTAATCTTTGTAGCTGGTCTGCACAATTTGAGAGAAAGACCAACGAGATATGTAAATAGGATGTGTTCTCTTTGTAGGTTTTTCATCAGTTGCAGTGACTACACCTCATTTATGGTCTTCTGAAAAAACAAATAAGACAGATCTTGTGCCAGACTAGGGGATACCCCGAACCCTCTTCTACCAACTTCAAATGCCCTGGCTCAACACTTTTTATTTCCTGATTCCATTGAAAATGGGTTAAGATAGGGTATTATGAATTTTTGCAAATGTATGTATGTCACAGGCTGAAGAAAACATCTCTGACATAAAAAGTGTACATAATATTGGTCAGCATCAATAGTGGTTGCTGCGTTTGGCCATTTGCGTCCGTATGTACGTTGAATGGTTACTGCTTCAACCGATTGCCATCGCCATACACCTTAAACAGTCAATAAGAATCGATATTAAATTATGTTTTCTGGCGAATATTCTAGGTTTCAAGAGTATCATCAAACATCACATATAGCTTCTAAAATAGTGGCTATCGCCACCCCCGTCGCAACCCCATAGTTATAAATTCAATCAATAAATCAACTACCAACTAACCCAAGCCACAAATTTTAAAGTAATTTGTGAGAATATACTATAATCTACGCTAAACCCTATTCTATTAACATCAGATGCACTTCGCCCTACGAACTCGTTTGCTTTAGCTGTAATAAAAAAATGAAATAAGTAAGATTTTCTAGTCGGAAATACCCGACTAAGGGATACCCTGAACCCTCTTCTACCAACACTGAATGCAGCTAGTGCTATGAGCTCGTTTGCTTTGGCAGTAAAACTGGAAAATTGTTCCCTCATTAGGGCTTGAACCTATAACATGCCACACCACTTGCCAATACCTCTACTCGACAACCGTAACAACAATTCATTTTGGACCAGAAAAAACTAATAATAATATCAGAAAATATACACAGCAATTGCAATGCTCTTAAACGAATGGATAAAATTCAATAACGATATAAGATATTGCAGATGCCTTGTCGTTACAGAACGTCAGCGTGTTAGAATACCACTGTGAAACGTCTGATGCAGCCAATATCAACATTGAGCTGTCCCTGACCTACACGGTCGAAACAGCGGAAAAACCGTTAAACTTTTTTAGAAATTAAATAATTGTAGTGGGCCGTTTCCCCCCTCAAGCGCAACTTCATTATGTTCGGCAACAAAACACGCCATATAATAAAGTTTAGTGACAATGAGCCAGTTCTATATGCGTGAGATTCTCATGGCGGAACACAACAGCGCACATGATTGGTCAAGAGAATGTTAACCAGGTCATTATCATTACTATATCTTTCTAATTACTTTTCTCCCAAAATGACAAAGTTAGCCAACGAAATTGTGTTAAACTGCAGGGTCTGTTCAAAAACGAACCAACACCAGTCTCAGCTCAGTACGTACATAGAATTGGCAAGGTGTTTAAAGATAGGAAGGGGAAGCCACGACAAAACATTCAGCGGTCTAGGGAAAACCAGACAAGAGAAAACAGCGCATAGGAGGCAATGCGTTAGTAAACACAAACGGAAGACTCGGTAATAAGCTAGTCCATTGTGCGTGAAACAAAAAGTCGGGACAGACTTTGGGACCGCTGTCTTAATTAACTGGAGGTTGGTTAACAAGGACATATTGAGATAAATACCCTTATACTCGTGGTACGTCTATTTCTCGCAGTTATGCTCGTATTACCGAATAGTCGATTAGATGGCAATAGTTGACGGCGACCTATTAGCTTGAAGCCAACATGTTTTCGTAAGGCCCTCATCTAATATCTCAGATTTCCAAAGTTCATTGAATGAGACATTGGGCATGTGAGACTTCTTTCATGCGAAAACTCGTAGACATAGATTTCGAGCACATAAGCAACTTATTGTCCGAGTTACAAGTGAACAAAACAGGTTGGCGAGAAGCTTAGAGTTTTTAGGCAAAGCGCTAAAAATCGTGGCAGTCTCCGGTTTCAAAAAACTTAAGTGGTCCGACTCACAACTCATAGAGTCAAATAACACTGGTGGTGATCAACCAATTTTACATTATGATAGCATTACCCACTACATTATTGAATGTATGTTGAACTCCAAATATTCTCCGTAAAACATAAACAGACAATTTTGCAAATCTCAGACAGCAACCCTGGAATGATGATGGAGGTAATACCCAAGCTGTTATAAATTGCTCTCCCAACAACCTATTCGACCTTACGACACGCGACTCGTGCGCTCGTTGCTTACACACAGGAAGCGTCGCCCACTGCCAGTCTCAGCCCAACCATCTGGAAACCATTACGAAAAATAATACAAACATTTAAAGGTGTTCCAGTCGGAGTAGCCGACTTTGAGATCCCCTGAAGCCAATGCCGAACTGCGACTGTGCTGATTCTTTTCCTAGACACACACTATGGGATTCTTTCGCCGTTTATATGTGTTTATTGTGCGATCTTATCAGCCCATTTATCTACAAATTTTGTTCCATTTTAATTTTGTAGGGAACAGAGTGCGGTACCAAAAAAAGGAAAGTAATCTATATCTGTACAGCATAAATCTAGGTGGAATTCAGAGATAAACGCGTTTATATGTACATGTACATACCTGAGAGACAGACAAAGAACATGGCCAGATCGACACAGTGTAGGGGATGTTTCTTGTCGCCTGTTTAATTCATTTGCACAAAATTATTATTCTCATTTTACCCATTTTCAATTACTTAAGGGCTTAACAACATATTGGTTGTAGGATATTGAATATGAAACTCACCTCTCTTGATGTATAAATGTATGAAATTTAAAATTGCCCGAGAGATATTATTTTGATTTGCAGGAGCGCGTGTGGCTTTTCAACTGTCCTCCTGTATGTCAGTCTATCCGTCCGTTCGTCCGTCCGTCTGTCCGTATGAATAAATTTGTCGGTCTCAGACCCTATGAGAGCTATTTGAAATGTTAAATGCAGTTTGTTTTAAGTCATTGAAAAGTTGCTTGGAAACTCAATCGGTAAATTCCCCAAATTTGACACTATACTACACAGTGTACACATACGTACACAGAGTATATTTATTTTTTCGATACCGTCTAGTTATCATGCAAAATAAAACAAATGTTTACATATAGTTTTATTTTGATTAGAACTAAATGTGTCCTATAATGCGCTTAGAATCAATTTCGGTGTCGCCAGGTTGTACACTAAGAAGTATTAGGAATAAGTAGAAAAAATTCAGAAATCACAACTTCAAATCTTGTTAAATTTGCAAGGGACAGGCAGGCCACCAACAGGCACACAGACGCATAAATGCCATCATATACAAAATATGCAAGTAAGCGTGAATATTTAAATGCACACATGCCAACGCATAGGTACCGTTACCAACGATAACGAGCTAAAATGCAAGAATTTCACATCGACATGGCAAACCTTTTCACTATTTCATATTAATCATCCCTTCAAAAGGGAAGAAAACCACCGACTCTTGAGAAAAATTGAATTTGTGTGCAATTTTGCTTGTGCGGACACAAACCCACACGGACAAGTTGAAAGAGCACTAAGAGTAATTCAAAGCAGTTTCGTGTAAAGTTAGCAAATAAAATATGCACCGATGCCGTTCTATTAACAAGTCATATGGAAGAGAGTAAGCCAAAATTTCTAGCCTGGCCTTTCATCTGGCCTTAGAGGCTTCGTACAGCATGCCAGCCGACTGGTTGTTCGTTCTCCAAAGACCAGGCGAACGAATGCCGAAGTCGCGGCTTGCTGATGCTGACACAAGCTACGAAGTTAGTCGCCAGCCTGCCTTCAGCAAAGCTGGTCGATGCTGCTTTGCGTCGCTTCGTTTTCGAAGTACATTGAGCGAAAAAGTTAGAACTTACGATCGACGCAAAGTGCTTGTGCTTTATCCATGAAATGCATGCTTTATTTAAATGATATATTACCCTAGATATTAACGATTTAACGAAAATTTAAGAACTTATTTAATTTTTACACAAGGCGCTTCTTGCGCAATAACTATGTTAAGAAAATAGCACACATAGATTGATTTCACTTTTCTTTTTGGACAGTGCATGCTTGAGAAAAGTTCTTGTCTCATCCAATAGCGTGCGTGCACCTTTCGTTGTATGCGTGAATTATACATGCATAAGATCTTCAAAGTACGTATGCATGTGTTGTTATTCACTGCTCTGGCTTTAGCTGGCAAGAAATTAATTTTGTTAGTTTTCTAGCGCAGATCATGACCTATCCCACCTATGTTATATATGTTAATGTTATGTTATGTTATGTTAATATATGAATGCATTTTGTGTACTGAGGTTGGCTCCGCAGAAAATACCCGAAGGTCATATTTAGTTATGACCCCATTATAATTATAATGGTCTCCTCGCGGTGTTCCCTGCGTACTTTGTTCTTTATAATTCGAACAACAAAAATAATAAAATTAACAAAAAAAAAAAATTAAATGTATCTTTAAAAAAATAATCATTTAATTAATAATTTCAAATATAAAAAATTACATAAATATTTGCATCGACTTAAAAATACAAATTTTGTTGTACGGAGTACACAAAATGCATTCATATATCAACAGAAATTTTGGGTAGGTCGTGATCTGCGCTAAAAAACTAAGAAAATTGTTTCTTTGCCAGCCAGAGACTTTGGCAGAGCAGTGGATAACAACACATTCAAATATGCTGTTATGTATGTATATTCAGACGCATACAAACATAATTGCTTGCATGGCCCTCATAGAGCCGAAGTTGAGAGCAAATTCTATTTTTAGCTTTTTCGTTCTCTCGGCTGTGAGAGCGCAATGCTATTGATTTCGTTTACGTTCTCAATTTTCAAAAAATCAAGCTGCATAGTAGAATTTTGTTGTATGGCGTTACTCATCTAAGTGTTTATATCCAAATGTATGTAACAGGCAGAAGGAAGCATCTCCGACCCCATAAAGTATATATATCAGCATCAATTGACGAGTCGATCTAGCCATGTCCGTCTGTCTGTCCGTCCTTCCGTCCGTATGTATGAACGCAAGGATCTCAGCACCTATAAGAGCTAGACGCTTGAAATTTTAGATATAGGTGCTGCTCCTAGTGGCTGCGCTGATCGAGTTTGTTTCCGATAATCGATAACTTACTCCGTTTCCAAGCAATCGATAAAAATCGATATCGCTTTCCTGTTTTTTGGGCAATTTTGGTAAATAATAAGAGCTAAAGTCAGCAAACTTCACATATAGCTTCTAAATTAGAATATATATATGCATTTGATGTTGGAAGAAGAAGGTTCAGGGTATCCCCCAGCTCCCGACTAGAACCTCTTACTTGTTAAAGTTATTTTCAACAAACTCAGCATTTTCAAGTTTCAATATTCTCACGTATCTGCAAAAGGGAATGTATTACCTCTTTAGAGTGCCGAAGATATCCGTACTTTCTCGTTGGTAATATCGTTTCGGTATGCGAACTTGGAACTAGTTGTTGTAGCGTTACGCTCGACGTGGCGAGAAAGGGATTATTGATTTCAAAGCGCCACGCCTTTTTCGTAGAGTGGTTAATCGCAAGTTCTGGTTTGGGATCTTTTAGAACATAAGGGACGTTGATGGGCTGCATTGTCATCCACTCTTTTTGGACATACGAACTATGTTGATTTTCATGCGACTACGATACCATTAATATGGTGCAAACAACTAAAATAACCTTTACATTAGGTGGTACTTTGTTAGTGTAGCTAACATTTGCGAACCAACTGCTAAACTTTTTATCTAAATCAGAGCTGTTCAAAATTATTTATATAGTTTGTCTTTGATAAGGTAATGGGTACCATGGCATACTCAACAATCTTTTGCGCGCGTGTGTGACGTGTTAAAATTCAGTCTCTACAAACTGCTTAAGACAATCAGATCATGGCCTATTGTTTGTTAGCAGAAGCTGTGTTAATTTTGATAAGTATAAGTCTATAACCGTTAATGAAATGGTGATGATTTAAGACTTCTTGGCTTTCTATTTGTCACAATTTCTATTTATTTGGATAGCTTAGTCCTTACATTGGATGACTTTCAAAAATGATTTAACACTCCTAAATTAGACAAGTTATTGAGTCAACGGCTTATCTACGTTCACCCTGCCCAATATCGCAAACGACGAAAAGGAAAAAGTAAAAATGCTCTAGTTGAATAGGATATACCCTGAACATTTTTCGTGCTCCCTTGGTCAAGCTGAACATTTTCTTTTTATCTATTCATTCATGTTTATCTATTTAATATGTTTTAGTATACTAGTATTATTAAATTGAAAAATTATTAAAATGAAATTAAATGAACATCGGTAAAAATGGGAATAAATAGCATCAAAGTAGTATCAAAGTAGAGGTATCCGATCCTATTGAGTATATACATATTTTTGATATATATTAGTCCAGTCGATATTGCCGTGTCTGCTACTTGCGAGCTACACTGTTATCCTAATATATACAAGTAATATAGCTTCTATAGAAACAATTAGTTGATAACAAAGCTTTTGTATAAAAGCCACAAGTCTTTGAATACATCAATTTCGGCATGCCGACTTTTGCCGTTCTTTCTTATTTCAGTATTTTTTTCACTACGAATTCGTCGGCTTACTTTACGTTAACAGGTGGTTGAACTTAATTCTGAGCTACTACAAAGCATGATGTCCTCATTGTTAAACAATGTACTGGCTGAGGACTGCCGGAACCAATGGTCTATGTCTCGCCCATTATTGGTACTTATACTGCTCTACGAGGATTATTATCGGTAATGCTATGACTTTAAACAATAAGTAACGTGCCCAATAATGCCTCTGTTAAAGCTCACTGAAGGAAACTATTATCCGTGGACAACCCGTTGAAAAACAACAGACAATGGCCCAGTGGTTCGAAGATTTGATGGTTGGTATAGAGCGCAATGTGTCCAGTAAAAATAAGGAAAAGTAAGAAGCAAATATTGAAAATATGTTTTTTAACATTTAGTTAAGTATGTTTATGGTTTAATTTTATCTGATATTTATATATGCAAAAATGCAAAAATCGTGTTGAATATCGTTGAATATTAATATGGTTGCTTAAAATATTGTATGTATGCTTTCGGGGTTTCCGTTGACTTGTTTTTATTGGCTGAATTTAATTTTTTCTATTTGTACTGTCAATTTTTTAGAGAGCTTATCTGTCCTTTGCGAAAATATGTTTGAAATGTCAAGAATTCATTTGTTATTACATTTTTTTTAAAGCGGAAAAGGGTTGGTTCCAAAAGCCATTATATGTTGATGCTGATACATACAACTGAGTCATTTGGCAAATTTGGTCGATGCTGATTTTCGTCACTTCGTTTACGACGTACATTGAACAATTGATATATGTGTGTTTTATGGAAAATATTTTACCTTAGATACTGAAAATGTATATAAGTATATATAACAAAACTAAAGATGGTTTTACAAAAATTCTTATGGCTACATTTAGGGTGAAGCAGGGCGAGTTCGCTCAATTATCGAGTGATTAAAGTTTTATGCGATCTCGCTCCACCCCAAACCGAACTTACATTTGACATCAAATTAATCCAAATTATATTAATGACGCAGATCTGCAACAACAGCGGCCACCATGAAACGCTTGTGGGCTTTATTAAACTCGCGGTCGTACAATCTTGTGGATCTACCTTTAAATTTTAAAGCACTGGCCGTGGTGATTCGCCTTCCTCTTCTGCGTGCACCGCCGGCGCTCTGCCGATCAGACATTGATGGGGCAGATTGTCACAAAAATCAACGGAACAGATAGAACAATAGCTCGGAATGGATGTGCTGGTAAATTTCCCATAATTGTCGGACGAGGTTTGCATTTAAAGTATCGAGTACTCACTATCTGCTCCATGAGCATTTACTCGCAAAGAAGACTCCCAAGTGCTTTTGAGCCGCCATTTCGGTTCATCAAACGTAGCCTCTAGCGATTTATGAGCTTTTATTCAGTAGTGGAAGCATGGCATCATACGAAAGAGTAGCATTTGCAAGTCCAAGCACCAAGATCGTTATACTCATGTATAAATGACCGTTTGTATCTTATCGATGTCCTCTTTAAATTTGGTTCGTTGGATGACTTGTAACTATTTTGTTGTACTGTATTGCTTTATTTTTTATCGTTTGATAGTTTCAGAGATCGGTATACAATAGCTGATGGTCAAACAGCTGTTTTGTGTTCTTCTATGGTACGCATCTCATCTGTCATCAGATGTTGTTTGGTTAACGGGCCAGGATTATCTTGATTCATTTAAAAATGAATATCCATCAAACCGAGTCGAAACAAATAACTCGTCAACAACTCCAAACGTCTCCAAACGATATCTGCTGCGTTTTGCATTGTAGGTTTAGCCACTCAATTCAATACAAATGCCGTCTACGAAGAAAGGTGTGTCGGAATTCAATGAGGCCTGACTTCAGATAGTTGCGTTTATTTACGCATACGCCAAACGCTCTTATTGAAGCATTAGCAAATCCAAGTATTGCTATCGGTAAAGTTGGCAGTGCTAACACATATCATGGTATCTTTATTCTTTGCAACAATCTAAGATAATTTCACTTTCCAAATGCCGAGGAAAGGCAGTATCCCAGATTAATTTGTGAACCCAAAGCGCTTTGAGTAGGATCCTTATTGATCAGAGGCCTTAACAGGCCAAGCAGGTAAATAGCCTCTGAGACCTATGAATGAATTGTCTAGCTTAAATTGAAAAGCATCTTCAATCGGCAACAACATCACGACAAGTGTTTTGGCTATGTTAGGCTTTGAGATCGTTATGGGGTTGGCTGTGTTTATTATGGAGAACTTCCCAAATGCCAATATTTCAAATGTAAAATACTTCAAACTTAATCGTTTGAAGGTTCTCTTCGCCTTCAGCACTAGTAAATATATCGTCAACATAAAAATGTGCCGTATTGGCAAAAATGGAAAAATGCAGAAAATCTCGACCTGCTTTATGTACCGTGACCTTCATATACATCTTTTTGATGTCAGCTAGAGTCTAAATCAAATCAGGACGCTTCGAAAACAACCCATATCTTCGTCGATATGCTTTGTGGTCTTAAGACACTGAAGAGTAATTAAGCATTGCGGAGTAGTTGGAATCTGATCTAGATGATCAGACATGTGAGCTTACGTTAAATATGTTTTCATGAATGTCAAGGACATTCGCCTTGGTCAGGATCTTAAGAAAAGCGACTTTCAAGTGAGAAAAAAAGACGTTACCAAGGTAATTAATTACCAAGCTGACTGAAATTGTAAATTATTTAGAAAGTAGCTAAAACATAACTGATGTACAACTGGATTCAACTTCGCCAATCCAGCGAAGAAGAGACTAGAACAGGACAACTCGGACCTTGTTTAATTCGACGGACACACAAAAGTTCAAAGAAAGTCTCAGCTCTAATAAGCATGTCGATCTTATGTGACTTGTGGCTTGTGAAAATATGCCAATTGCAGACTGTTAGAGATTTTCCAATCACTGACTTTAACCATATGGTCAAGCTGGTAGAAGAACTCACTGCAACTGAGTCGCGACTTTACCACTGTAAGCAATCCCAAGGAAGCTGATGGTAGTCTCTTCTCTCCAGCTGCAATCTTTGTGCTAGCTCGCCTCTTCTCGTTTTTATACAAACAACTGCTGCTGCTAGGATTACACTATCAGACACATCCGCATACATAGAAGTTGACCTGAGGTTGCGCTATCTTTGGAAGGCTGAAGAGAGCCGAAATGGTCCCATTGGATATTATACATTGAATATCTCATGCTTTTATGGTCCCTGAGAACAAGAGTTTCGAACAGGCTAATAAAATTCTTAAGCTTGAAATAGTTGTCTATAGTTCTTCTAGATGAAAAGTTGCAATCTCCGTACACTTATAAAATTCATTCTAACTTTAAAGATTCTAGGTATAATTTACATACTATTATTAAATAATTTTAACGCATTATGCCTTAAATATACATATTGCGTTTGTTTTTTGAATAGTCAAAACATTCCTTTGTTGCCATATTTTTATTTTGAATCCATCTTAATAATTATGATTTTAAATAAAATCGAATTTATTATATATTGTTACGATAGGACATGAACTTAATAAAATTTCTATATGCTAACCGACGTCAAACCCAATGAGCGAAAATCTATTGATCAAACGTAGATAATGGAAGTGCACGCAAAAAATTGCAGAGCCAACAATTGGTCCAACATTGAACGCAAATAAGCTGACTGCAGCTTATATAAATTTACCAAAACTGAACCTTGACTAAATTATAAACCAATGAAACCTCTGTATGTTTGCTTCGACGTCGCTAGCTTGGAGTTGTTGCGTCTGCGAAAATGCAAAACTTGTGCATTTCGCAGGGGTACGTGTTTTTTGGGAACTGTATTGGTTGTGCTGATTTCACAATTATATACTTGGGCTGTCGTTTTGCCGATTTTTTGAGCCCAATTGCGATCCCACGGTAGTCGGCCAGAAGCCGCGCCTGCATGCACCTAAGTTGCATACGCAACGTCTTTATGTCAGCGGTTTTCAGCACGTTGACTTGCCACGGACGGGAACCAAATGTAAGAAGACTGATCAATATGTTGGCATTTTCAGTAACTTATGTGTTAACTCATCCCCCTCCTAACTAGAACGTCCTCATCGATTATTAAAATTCAGGTTAGATCGTGGATAATTCAATTTTTATTTATGCTGTTGGCTAGTGGGGGTGGAAGTTGCCATAATAATAATGTTTTGCCTATACAGTCTGACAGATTTGTCATGGTGTTAGTCTTGAAGTTTAGATATTTCATCAGCTACAGTGACAACATATCTTCTATTTCCGTTAATGGACTCTCCTGTTAGATCATGGCTGCATCTATTGATTCTTTTTTCTAATATGATCATTATTAGTAATTGTACAATTATTGTGTCTACTGGTTAGTAATTTATAAATCAAGTTGTCATATGAAATATTTATAATATTTGACTTTAAACACATTCTGATCTTATTAACATTTTAACATTGGGCATTAATAGCAGAAACTGCAAAGAAATCAAGTAAACAAATTAATGAATCCTGCCCACCAATTTAAGCCACAATTTTTTACAATAAGATTTACTGTTGAAATATTAATTAATATCATACAAAAGTTATTATAGAAAATGTGTTTTGGCTGACCACGAGTTTGGGGCAGCTGGCGCAAATTGCAAGAATTGCTGTACGCACACACACACACACACACATTCATGCACGTCTTCTTTGGTATTAATCAACAGCATTGGAATTGAGTTTATATTCTTTTCTGTAATGCTATTTTAATCCTTTTTTTTTTCTCAGTAAGACTCAATTATTAGTGCTGGTGTTGAGTAGATGTGGCGGCAATCGATGTGGACTGTTGCGAGGAACCCTTTCCTACCGAGCAAACTATTATTTATTTTTCAATTTTATTTTTATTACTGCTAAAGCAGTTCTCGCTAAGCGCGAGCTACATTTATTATTGGTAGACTAGGATTAAGGCTATCCCCTATTCGGGAACTCCCGACTAGGCCCTCTTTATTGTTTAAAGGTATCCTATGTAAGTGGGCAAATTTCCTTATCTGATTTGAAATGTCAATAACGTAAATAAGTTTTTTGCCATTCAATGCGATTATAATATTTGAAACATTAAGGCGTTTTTTTTAATTGTTAAGCATATTCCCTTCTGTAAAAATGTTATGACTCTCGTTTCTTCTTCGGGCATTGTAAAAGTATTTTTATACCCTGAACCCATTGAAAATGGGTAAAAAGAGTATATTGCATATGTGCAAAATGCAAATGTATGTATCAGGCAGAAGGAAGCACCTCCGACCCCATAAAGTATATATATTCTTGATCAGCATCAATAGCCGAGTCGATCTACCCATGTCCGTCTGTCTGTCCGTCCGTCCGTCCGTATGTAATAACGCAAGGATCTCAGAACCTATATGAGCTAGAGACTTGAAATTAGGTGTAGGTCCTCCAGTGCCTGCGCAGATCGAGTTTGTTTCCGATAATCGATAACTTACAAATGGGTAAAAAGGGTGTATCGTATTTGTGCAAAATGCAAATGTATGTAACAGACAGAAGGATGCAACTCCGACCCCATAAAGTATATATTCTTGATCAGCATCAAGAGCCGAGTTGATCTCGAATTCTAACCCTGCTAAGGGAACTTTATTTTAAATTTATTTGGTGTTGGAATAAGAGGGTTCTGGGTATTCCCTAGTCAGGAGCTCCCGACTAGAACCTCTTACTTGTTCCAAATAATTTTGGAATAGCGGACAGTTTTGCAATGCCCCTGTAATTTTGTATCAGACTTTCCACTTTTTTTGTGGAGAGGAATGATATAAGATTCTTTCCTAAAAGATGGAAAGACAGAAGATTCAAGGGATGGATTAAAAAGCTTTAGCAATGGATAAAGAAGGGAAAAACTACACTCCTTGAGTAGACAACTAGTAATATTGACAGGCCCAGAAGAGTAAAAAGATTTTTAAGGATTTATAGCTAAAAGTAGAGATAAGTGAAATAATAGGAGGAGGTATAGAACAAGAGGAAGTAATAGTATAACGGTAAGAATTATTATTAGGACAGACTGAAGAGTAGGTTGATTAGAAAAAAAATTAACAAAGAGGTTAGCAGAATTAGAGTCATTGCTACCTTTTTTCATCCCAAAAGAAAAAAAAGATGGCAAACTTGAAGACATACGCTTTAAGTGTACAAAATTGTAAAACTGTCTTGGATTTTGGGCAAATTGCCTTTTGCAACGAGTTAGATAATTATCATAGCATTCAGAAAAAAAGAAGTTCGACTTGGCTATGGACTATTTATTGTGCATGAACCTGGCTCAAATATTTCGGTATTATAGTTTTTAGACTTGACAATCTGGGAGTAAACCAGGGAAGAAGTCGAACGAATTGACTTGGAAATACACATATCTAAGAGGGAGTATAGGGTATTATAAAAAAAATTAATAGCAGTATTCAATTCAACCGAGTCATATAAGGAAGACCAATAGGTGGCATAAATAAGCTGATTCAGCAATGAATAATTTCCTTTGCAAAAGCAACCACAAAATGAGAGGATTACATTTGAACATTGCAACCTATAAAGTAGGATGAAATACATCCTCAGAAGGATAGTCGTTTACAAATGGAAGATTACGTGTTCTATTCAAATGATAAGAAATTGAATTGATTTAAAACAAACAAAAGATCAAGCATGCAGTCTATAAAATCGTGCGTTGCTGAAGGCACTGAATTTTCGGTAGTGAATAATGACCAAGATTTGTTCGGCAAATTAAAATCACCTAACACCATAAATAGTTCGTTATCACGCACGTGTGAAGAAACTTCTTTAATACAAGTTATATGTTAACTGGGACATTCTCAGCGTCATGGGTCGTACTAAAGCAGAAAAGTTTTGACTGGATAGTGGCTTTAACGGCAATTGCCACCCCACCGAGCCGGCCGATCATTTCTATGCAAAATAAAATTATTCGAAAAAAGCTCAAAATCATATATGGTTAAATTTAACCATGTTTTTGAAAATGCTATTATAGCCGAATCGAAGGAAGTGCTGGCCATGAAAAGATTTTTAAGCTTAGAAATGAGACCTCTGACAATCTGATAATGAATAAGGATTTGGTCAGAAGATGAAGTTACTTTTTTGGAGCAGAAACAAAAACTTGCCTACGAGGTTCAACAACAGGAGATGTAGGAGCTGTTGGGGCTGCAGGTAGGAGCTTAAGAGGCACCGTGATTGTTTTTAACAATCTGGGCAAGATTGCGCGCAGGTCTACCCTTGCGGACAGGAGCTGACGGGGCTGAGGTAGTTTGGATAACTGGAACGGGATCAGGTACGGGCTCTACTGGGACTACTACAGGGGCTGAAACAGGGGTAATTGGGCAGTCGCTCGGAGAAGGTGATAAAGACAACATTAAAGATGAATTACAGTTCGCACTTGTTTTGTCGCCTACCGATAGCGTAATGTTCTAGAGCTGTAATGCCGACAGTAACAGACATAGACTGGGGCTTGTATTTGGTCATGCCACATATTCATTTAAGGCACAGCTGGGTCGTAAGACTATCTAATTCCAGTTCGTCTGCAAGCGCTCTTTCCATAAGCGTCCACTCAGCTCCTTTATCCACTAATGCATATGCTCGCTTGCTTTTTGATCAATAGCGTGTGATTGGAAACTGTCGAAACAGAGTCTTGCTTCCGGACTTGCCATGTAACGTAACGGTAGATTCTATTGACTTAGCTCGATTGTTGTTACCGTAGCCCGTGCGCTTGTCTTGACTACCGCTCGTACTAGATGTATGTAGCATTCCACGGTGCGCTGACTCGCAGCCATCTACGTGGAATTTCTTTTTTGATTTACACAGTTGTGAACGATGTTGCATAAACCAGCAATAACAGAGCCGCTTTTTCTTAAGAAACTTCTACCGCTGTTTTGTACCCATGGATCTAAAGTCGTCGCAATCTGCTAAATGGTGGTTTTCGTGAAACTTGAAACGCTCTCCTGTTCCTGTTGATAATGTTGTTGTCCACCGTGTTGTGCACATAAATTCGCTCTCTAGTGGTTTTCGTGGAGCTCTTCTTTTCGTTGTCAGTCCGTGTTGCTGTTGGTTGTTCTCCAGCATGGTACAACATGTTTAATCGGTGCCTATATCCGTGTGTGGCACTGCGATTTCTCTATATACAAAAATGGTGGGCCATTGTACCAACATCGTCTGCCACGTTTTGAGCTATAAGTCTTCAAGAATCTCTCCGATTCAAAGCGCTACAAATTGGTGAAACTTTCTATCGTCGGATCGAATCCAGTGGAGTATGTTCTTTGAATCTGTCGAAAATGTTCGTCTATGTTTGCGCACCGAGATTTCTTTTGGATACATTTTGGCAGTCCCAGACCTAAGGCTGCGGCCATCAGTCCCATGCGAGGTATGAATACGGTCTTCAAGCGTGCTATTACTTTTTCGTTTTCTAGACGAAGCTGCAATTTACTTTGCCATCAAGTTCAGCCGGCAAAAATACTAGGTTCCGTAGACTGGTTAAACAAAGCCATATTGGCTTGATATGGCAAACTGGGGTGCACACTCCAATTTTCCGCAAACTGTTTCTGCTTGCGGATAACATTCTGGTATCCCAAAAGGTGATGCATCGGTGTTGCAGACGACGTAGACAGGCAGCCTGTAAAAATTTCCGTGCTGCTCCGCTTCCTTTTTTGTACATCGGCGATTTTAACTTGTACTCCAGGAACAGGCGTTTCGTTAGCCTGCCCCGTTGCAAGCGTTGCAGTTTCATCGGGTTGAATACCACTTGTCGTCCTTATCGCACTTGCATCTTTTTCATCACCGTCTGCCATCTCGAAACACCAACACTACAAAATCCGCTTTGAGGTTTTTGAAACATTCATATTTGTGAGTCTAACTCATGTACCACATGTCTCTCAATAGGCAGATTAGGTTGTGAGTTCTCGAGTTGGCACCGAGTCTCGGGACGGCGCGAGTATTTCGCAGGGATTTCTAGCGTTAAAATGAAACAATTATTTCGATGGTATACGGGACGACACGATTCGATAGGATAAGATACGTTGAAATCTTTATTATCTTTCTATTATTTAGCAACTTATATTTTACAAATCTATGAGACTTACATTCGTGCTCCGCACGCGATATTGTTCTTTTTATACCCTGAACCCATTAAAAATGGGTATAAGGGTATATTGTATTTGTGCGAAATCCAAATGTATGTAACAGGCAGAAGGAAGCATCTCCGACCCCATAAAGTATATATATCAGCATCAATTGACGAGTCGATCTAGCCATGTCCGTCTGTCTGTCCGTCCTCCCGTCCGTCCGTATGAACGCAAGGATCTCAGAACCTATAAGAGCTAGAGACTTGAATTTTAGAATTTTAGATGTAGATGCTCCTAGTTCCCGCGTAGATCTAGTTTATTTCCGACAATCGATAACTTACTCCGTTTCCAAGCAATCGATAAAAATCGATATCGATATCCTGTTTTTTGGGTAATTTTGGTAAATAATAAGAGCTAGAGTTACCGAACTTGACATTGGAAGAAGAGGGTTCAGGGTATCCCCTAGTCGGGAGCTTCCGACTAAAAACTCTTACTTGTTCACTTTTGCTATGCTGCAAGCACAAAACGAAAAACCACTTCAACGTAAGGCAAATTGTGTAGCTGCGAGCTATCAACTTTTGTATGTACAAACTAATTCTAAAGGCGCGCTTCCAGTGTATGAAGCGAGCGCTGCTTACAAAAAAAAAATGCGAGACCCAGTTGGACTTGGTGACCCTTCAATTTGCCCCGCAACATTCGTTTAGACACCCTGAACCTATGAAAATGGATAAATAAAATGTATAATAGTTTTCGAAAATGTCGAAGGAGGCGGAATTATTAACCGATTCGTAAGCCATGTCCGTTTGTCTGTTCGCCCGCATTTAAGTCATCTAAATCCTGCTTATTAGACATATCAAGCACCACATCTACACCAGTTTTGATGTGTCAGCTTTCGTATAGACAACAAAGGCGCATTTAGGTTATTTATGTCTCATAAACTTTATAAAGCTCGGACAATAGGAAAAGGAAAAAAACTGTACAGCCGCCACCTAACTTGTGATACCTATGTAACAGACAGATGGAAGCATCAACGACTCTATTAAGTATATATGGTCTAGTATCAAGTTGTTGTATGAAAGGATTTTCTGTTATTTAAAAAATCTTGGCCCAGCCTGGCGTTTATAAGTTGCAATATGCTCACTAATAAATTAAATTTATAATGATCGGACAATAAACACCAAGTTGAATCGAAAAAATGGCAGAGTGCAGAGCTTACGGAAAAAAACAGCACAGCCGCAACGTATATGTGATATGTAATAAAAAGATGGAAGAATCACAGACCCTGTTAAGTATATATAGTATTGAATTAAGTTTTTGTATGAAAAGATTTTTTTGTTATTCGAGATTTCTTAACCAATACCGGAAAAATCGTATCTTTATCATGAATATCTTCATCCATATCTTCATTAGCATCAAAAGTCGACTAGTTCTAGCCTTGTCCGTCGGTCCGGCTGTCTGTATGTATAAATACGTCGATCTAGGAATGCCCCTAATGCTCATACAGAAAGAAATATTTTTAAATAAAGGATAACTTTTACTGTTTGCATGGAATCGATGTCCAAAACCTAATTTATGAGCATAATTCGAACTTTAAAAGATCCAGAATTTACCTTTTTGGTTACTTCCCGTTTCATCCATGAAAAAGTGTTTTATCTTGCTTGTGAACGGTCGCGTTAAATAAATTTAATCAATCAGCAATCTTATGAGTTGTTAGTGGACGATTTGCACCGAGCAACGACTTTATTTAACGCACATCAGCTACAAGAGGCTTCCAGCTTCCAGGACATGTGTATGTAAATAAGACCGATTTGCATTCATTTTTGGTTGCAGTTCGATTGAACTGTTTGAAAATAAATTTATCACTAAAACTTATATTTGAATGAACGCGCGAAACCGCTGCTGTAGGTAGACAAGTCGGCAGAATGCAGAGTCGGCGTTTCTTGCGAGCGATCAGGCCACTTGGGAGTGCGAGTGTCAAATTTCGTCTGCAACTCTGTTGCAACAGCATCCGGCCCAAATGCCGTATAAGCTTTGATTGTCTCGCACACGTTAACTCCTCCCTAGGAAGATTGAAACTCGTCCTCGGGTTTCTCATTGGTTGCTTTGCGCCGGTATAGTTTTCTGACACCTACGAGGAGGAGGATAGATAAGAGCAATGAGGACAAGGCAGCCAAGTGATCTTATTGATGTTTTCCATCTAAGATCCATGATAGGTTGGAGGTTCCTCAGGCTTCGGTCGTGCAGGTATGGAAGGGTCAGATGCTTTTTTGAAGGGGTTGATGTTGATCACAGACACGGCAGGTTTTTTTCTTTGGATGCCCCGGTGATTGACATACCGGGTGCCGTTCAGAGAGATGTGTTCGTCGTAAGAAGCCAGGAAAGTTCCTGTGACTAATTGACTGTTCTCAGTGCTGTCCACCACATTAACTACTGCGCTGCTGATGATTAAGACGCCCTCGTCGATTATTGTTCTTGTCTCTAGATGCCCGGGGCGTGTGGCACATTGTGCGACGGTTCCTAATACCAGTTGTTCGGCCACCATATTACCTTCATATAAATCTAATATTATATTATTGTGTTGAACGGGAAACATACCAATTTTCTAACAAGCTAATTTAGGCTAGGGTATTTTACCAGAAATCTAACAATTCGGAATTTTGCAAAGCTTTGATATTGGATACTTCTAAAAGGTCTGTGATACTAATATTTTTGAGCTGCTCATTTACCAATTCGTCAATGAGCTGATTAGATTAATTTTAATCTCTACGATTTTAAGTCTTTACGATTTGTGATTATCATTCTGTTCTTCGCCAAGATTGTTGCATAAAAAACCTCAATTTTTGCGTCTGGTTTTAGGATTGCAATAAGTACATTTGAAACTCCAATATGTCTTCTGGTCTTGGAATTGATTGTTAATCTGAATTTGTATATTTTCTGCATCTATTAACTGACCCTGTTTGAATTTAATCTGCTCCCAGTTATCAAAATCTGTGGTTCCTGCAATTACCTTAAGGGCACTGCCTATCATATTTATACTCAATACTTTTTCATGCGGTTTTTCGGCAGTTTGTCTATCAGTCTCCTCAATGTAGATTTCAAACGAGGTCAATTTTTTTGTGTGTCCCATGTAGCTGTACTCGTCCCTGATTGTCACGTCTCCGTGACTCTATTCTTATTTTGTTGTTCTAGCGCTTTTTTCAGTTCCGATGTGATTTTCTCTTTTATCTGCACTGCAACATCTATAGGGATGGCCTGGGTAATTTCTATTGGTTTTTTATTTGTAACCGAATAAATCAACCTATAGTATTTTCTTGTTGCAAGAAGGGTATTGTCGACAGTATCTTCGACGTGGTTTACATTTTTTAGACAGCGATTTATATCCCCCAAGGTGCCGTGAAAACGTTTGATCTGCCCATTGGATGTACTGTGTAGGGATGGCGCGTTTGCGATCACGATGTCAAAGTTGTTTGACAACACCGATCTAATGGTCTCTGAGCTAAAAGACTTTTCGTTGTCACAGCAAATCGTTTTTGTTTTAGGGAAGCAGTTTAAATATTGTAAAAGTGGAGCCTTTATGTCGACGATTGCGCGTGAACGAATCGGCTGAACAAGTGCAAATTTAGAAAATTTGTCGAAGCAGGGTTATAAATATTTGTTTATCTGTGAAGTAAACGTCCACATGTTACATTTTTCCGGCATATGATGGCATCGGAGTTTTCCCTATCATTTGCCTGATCGGGTGCTGATTATGTTTGCTCATAGCGCACACTCGGCAGTTTGCGGCTATTTCTGTTGTTAAACGGCAAATTTTTGGAAAAAAGAATAGTCCCAGGTATTTGTTGGACATTTTTTTGAGCCGCGCGATAGGCACATTCATGCTCAGCTATAGCTATTTCTCTCAGGTGTGTGTGAAATGTCTATTACAAAATTTTTTGAATGTCGGAACGTTGTCGAGGGAAATTCTTTGACTAGTCTATGCTGGATAAAGTTCAAAATGGGAATCTCGCAATATATTGCGTTGGTTACCTCGGCGTTCACATCTTCTTACAGGGTGTTTCGATCGAAAAACTGTATGACATGTCTAGTTTTTGTCTTGAACAAGATATGTCTTTGTGTTGAAGGATAGAGTTTCTTCCAGTATGATCTGGTATTGAAATTAGTTGACTGGCTTATCTGTCGTCTCAATTGTGAAAGTCAAAGTCAGAGCAGCATCGTATTCTGCTGAATCCTCAAAGGCGTTATAATTTTGGCGAGAGAGGGCATCTGCCAAAAGGTATTTTTTGCCTGGTTTATAGGCTTTGCAGCGTTTAATCTTAGCGTTCGGATTATTATTTGGTGATATGGTGAATGTCAACGGCTGGTGATCTGTATAGATTTTTAGAATTTTAACTTCATACAAGCAATTTCTGAGATTTTTCAATGCCCAGTGTGCGCGACATCATTGTTATAAGACTGCACCAAGCCATTGGCCTGACGCGTCTGTCGTTATCTCAAATGGTTTTTTGAAATCGGGATGTGATAACATCACACCCTCGGAGGCAAGCAACTCTTTTAGCCTGTTGAATGCATCTAATTTGTCTGGGATTAATTCGAGTTTTACTTTTCTCGAGTGGTTGGCGCTTATTTTTCCATTTTCGCCTTTTAAAATCTCAGTTAGGGGTTTTGCGATGCTGGCGAATTCCGCTATAAAGCATCTAAGGCCAAACAATGTTTTTGGTGGTTGGAAATCCTTTATGGGCTGAATTTTATCAGCCGATCGGTGATTTCCGCCTCTGCATAGGGTAAATTCCAAACATTCCACATTCTCTTTGAAGAGCCAGCGTCCCTAAGACTTTTCAAGACCTACCCAATGTGCTTGATGTGGTCTTCCTTGTTAGGGAAGAAAATTATTACGTCATCAACATGCTAGGCGCGTTTTTAAACCCAACTGGAAGCCTGCAAAATTCATACTTCCCATTGTTTAAAGAGAATGCACTCTTTTCTCTGTGCCTTTCCGTCAACTTAATTTGGTGGAAACCCGATTTGAGGTCCAGTATTGTGAAATGCTGGGCCTAACCCATATTCGACAATATAGTCGATATTGTAGGGCTAGGGTATTTATTATCGTCGGTTGTCTTTTGATTTAACTTCCGAAAATCAATTACCAGACCCTTTTTTTTTATGTGGCCCAACTCATGGACGACCCACATTGGGTTGTTATATGGTGACTTTGAGAGTCTAATTATGCCGTTCGCCAGTACTTATGGGTATGGCGTTAGCTATCCGGTCAATCATCTGATTGAAAGTGGGTCTGACCGCGGCGGGAACATCCACGTCACTAATTTGGAAATGGTTCACTTGTTTGCATGTTATAAACGCAATTTTTTATGTCCCTCGGTCGTGTTTTATAATGTTGCTAGTCAAATCTATTTGGGCGTTAATCTGTTTTAACAGATCAAGGCCGAATATGCCATCGAAATCTTGTAATTATTCTAGCATTAAAAAGAATGATTGTTCGTCCTGCAACCATGTGTCTCATAAACGGGAGCAGGGACCTTCCGCTAAAAAATTTAAAGCATTCTTTCTTGGGACAAATGGTTAAGGTTTTATTGGGTCCTCATAGACTGGTCCCATAATTTTAGTTAAGGCGGGAGGAAGTGTCCTCTTCCATTGGTTCGGGGCCACGCCTTTGTGGCTTTTGACACTGAAAGCGCTGTTTTGAATTGCTTGCTTCCTGCTGCCCTTGATTATTGTCTTTCTGACCCTTTTTGAGAATTACCCTCATTCTCCTGATGACCGTTTTCACGCCAGTTGTGGCTCTTTTGGCCACTATACTTTTGGCGGGTTTCTCCAAGATGCTTTGCAAAGTTGGCTCCAAAGATGCCTCTCTTTGCTAGGGCCAGGGCAGTTGGGAGGTCTTGGGGTTGAGCTGGGAAAACGGCCCACCTCAAGGACTTGCTCAATCCCAAGACAAAATATGAGCATATATGAGCATCACTCCTGAATTTTTCGTTTAATATAGCCGCTGCCGGGGGTCATGCGTCATTAAGGTCATGTTTGTCAGTAGTGTACGTTTTTTTTCGACTTCCTCGTAGTACTTTAACAATCCTGGTCACCTTGCTGAGCGTGCTTAGTTGTTGTTGGACCACTTTCACTGGTGTTTTGTCAGCAAACGAGAATTCCAATCTGGCAATTATCGCCCTAAAGTTTTGTTTTGTTGATTAACTCACTCAGCTATTACTGGGGGTTTGTTTTTTATGTTTGTCTTTTTATTTAGCTATTGCTGAGTTTTTTATTTCGTTTTTTGTGTTTCGTTGCTTTGTGCTTTTTGTTATCGATTTTTATCACTATTTTGTTGTATTGTTAATGGTTTTTATCGCTTGTTTTTATTGTTAATGATTTTTATCACTTGCTTTTATGAGACTAAAACTCGCTTTATATACGTTCCGCGAAGTTCTTTTCTTTGAGAAAGTTATGAAGATCAACTCTCGGTGTGGGCTTATTTATTTAATGCCATTTGGCGCCAATTAAACAAGACCGATTTGTATTCAAGATTATAATGAATTTATTTTTGGTTGCAGTTCGATTGAACTATTTGAGAATAAATTTAACACTAAAGCTTGAAGTAACTTAAATGAACGCGCGAAGCCGCCGCTGCAGGTAGACAAGTCGGCAGAATACCGAGTCGGCGTCTCTTGCGAGCGATCAGGCCACTTGGGCGTGCGAGTGTCAAATTTTGTCTGCAACTCTGTTACAACGGCATCCGGCCCAAATGCCTTATCAGCTTTTATTGTCACGCGCGTGTTAACTTGTACACATAATTTTTGCCTTGCGTGAACTGCATTTTTGATAGTAAAACATTAAAATATGCCTATCTTCCATCTTCGATCAGCACCAAACAAAAACCATTCAAAAAAATTTAGCAAGTTTTAAAAAAAAAAAAAGCCATACCATATCAGCTGTTCAAATATAAAAACCCAGCGGACCAAACTGTCTCAAATGATATCGCAAACTGCTCAAACTCGAGACTTTACCCGACAAAACTCTCGCAAACACATCAGGAAACGATAGCAATATGAATCATATGTCGTTCAGTTTGTGGCTGTCAAAGTTTCACTTACGACTGTCGCAAGAAATACGACTAGCGGGCGTTTTGTGATATTTTAAAAAACTCTCTTAAAAGATATCGCAAAAGGCTGTCATGAAATATGATTTGCGAAACTTTTTTTGTTTCATGCCCATTTTGTTCCCATAAAAATGTTTGTTGCTGTTTTTTATTAAATATTTATTTGATTTTAAATTGTATTTCAAAGTTAAATAACATTTAATTTAACTTAAAATTAAAAGGCATTTTTAAAGCAATCTTATAATTATAAAAAAGTGAAAATAATTTTATTTACAACTATTTAAAACAAAACTTAATGTGTTTTAATTTTTTGTATATTTATTTAAATATATTCTGAAATTAATTAATTACTTACCTCTCTATAGAAATCCAAATTTATACAAATCACTTATCACTTTGACCACGTGTCTGCTCGCTTAGGCTGACAATAGAAAAGAGAACAAAGGAATTTTTCAACCCCCAGAAAGCGGTCTGGGTAGCAAAAACAACAAAAACAACAAGCATCCGAATGCCACTTCGTTTTTACTCTCTCGCTCTCATGACAATGTGGCACTCTCTGAGCACGATCAACATTTGAAACAAAAACAACACACCATTCTCTCTACTGTGCACGCATTTTGATCGCAAGGATCTCACTGCAACGCTCGTGTGCGAGTGTTTTGCGATAAAAATATATCCCAGTCGTTTTCTCATATGCTCGAGCTCATTTGTGAGCATTTTGCGAGACTCTCTTTAAAGGCTCGCGTGTTGTTGCGCTGGGAAGGTAAAGCGATTAAGTGTGAAGTTGGCTGCGAAAAAATTCAATAAGATCAGTTGTTGTCATCAACTTTTGTCGAAGAGCCGGCTACCTTTGCCCTTCAATGTTTTTATACCCTAAACCCATTAAAAATGGGTATAAGGGTATATTGTATTTGTGCGAAATCCGAATGTATGTAACAGGCGGAAGGAAGCATCTCCGACCCCATAAAGTATATATATTCTTAATCAGCATCAATAGACGAGTCGATCTAGCCATGTCCGTCTGTCTGTCCGTATGTCCGCCGTCCGTCCGTATGTATGAACGCAAGGATCTCAGAACCTATAAGAGCTAGAGACTTAAAATTATAGATGTAGGTGCTCCTAGTATCCGCGCAGGTTGAGTTTATTTCCGATAATCGATAACTTACTCCGTTTCCAAGCAATCGATAAAAATCGATATGGATATCCTGTTTTGTTTTTGGCAATTTTGGTAAATATTAAGAGCTAGAGTCACCAAACTTGTCATATAGCTTCTAAAATAAAATATATTTATGCATTCTATCCATAGATGCGTATCGTATAACAAAACATCTTCAATAGCTTCCTAGATCAAAAAATTATCCAACACGAAATAGTGTGCTTGGTTGTTCAAACATATTGAATGCTTCTATTAAACAGGGTCTTGTTGTAATACCATCTCGGCGACCGCAAATCCCAGTTACTCTACTTTTTTTTTCAAAGCAAGCATGGTATATTTAATGTCGATGGTTTTTTTAAATTAATTTTCCTTGAACCTTTATCGGTTCGATTTTTTCATGTTGCCACGTTCGCTCATTCCTTTTTATACCCTGACCCCATTAAAAATGGGTATAAGGGTATATTGTATTTGTGCAAAATCCAAATGTGTGTAACAGGCAGAAGGAAACATCTCCGACCCAATTAAGTACATATACATTAATTCTTGATCAGCACCAATAGCCGAGGCGATCTAGCCATGTCCGTCTGTTCGTCCGTCCGTTTGTATGAACGCAAGGATCTCAGAACCTATAAGAGCTAGAGACTTGAATTTTAGAATTTTAGATGTAGTTCCCGCGCAGATCGAGTTTGTTTCCGATAATCGATAACTTACTCCGTTTTCAAGCAATCGATAAGAATCGATATCGATATTCTGTTTTTGGGCAATTTTGGTAAATATTAAGAGCTAGTCACCAAACTTTACATATAGCTTCTAAAAATAAAAAAATATATATAAGCATTTGATGTTGGAAGAAGAGGGTTCAGGGTATCCCCTAGTCGGGAGCTCCCGACTAGAACCTCTTACTTGTTTTTATTTACTACCCACACCAAGCTATAATAGGATAGGATCTAGATGACCGAATTTGAGAGAATATACGAATAAAGCAGAAAAAGTTTAACTGCAGGTATTTAAGAAAACTTATGCTGTACTTATGTTTATTGTGAAGTTCCAGTCCAGAGGTACAACCTATAAAAATTTTAATTGATTTAATTTTCATGATGCCACGTTCGTTCATTCCTTTTTTTACCTTAAACCCATTAAAAATGGGTATAAGGGTATATTGTATTTGTGCACAATCCAAATGTATGTAACAGGCAGAAGGAAGCATCTACGACCCTAAAAAGTAAATATATTCTTGCTCAGCACCAATAGCCGAGTCGATCTAGCCATGTCCGTCTGTCCGCATGTATGAACGCAAGGATCTCAGAACCTATAAGAGCTAGAGACTTGAAATTAGATGTAGGTGCTCCTAGTGCCTGCGCTGATCGAGTTTGTTTCCGATAATCGATAACTTACTCCGTTTCCAAGCAATCAATAAGAATCGATATTGATATCCTGTTATTTGGGCAATTTTGGTAAATAATAAGAGCTAGAGTCGCCAAACTTGACATATAGCTTCTAAAATAGAATATATATATGCATTTAATGTTGTGAGAAGAGGGTTCAGGGTATCCCTTAACGGGAGTTCCCGACTAAAACCTCTTACTTGTTTAATATCATTAGGTGAACAACTGTCGAACTGTCGAATGTATACAACATGAAGTTCAAATTAAGCGATCTACCTCTTGACATCAATAAATTCAATTAATGTTTATAATGTAAAAATTAAAAGCAAGAGATTCGAGGCACAGGCTTGAAAGTTTATATATAAGACCTCTAACCTTGCCCTCGCGAAAACAAAAATTAAGCGGGAGGGCAAAAATATTTAGTAAAAACCTTTAAATAGAGATGTTAAAATGCCGGTATTTTATTAAAGTCAAAATCAAAATGGAGCGCAAAAAAAAAAAACACGTCTGTTCACTTCAAAGATAAAAACGAATGTTATCACGAGTTAAGGTAGCTGTTAATAACCGAACTTCACCTTTAACCCGTCATTATTGATGTCTTCCTTACCAACAACTCCAAATAAATTGAATAAAATTCAGGTATTCCCAAAATTATGCTTGGTTTCCGTCTTCTTGTTTGTGAGTGTCTTCGATAAAAACAGCTGATTTGAATAGCAATTGAAACTGTTGAGATTGAGTGTCTCTAAAATTGTTTTTCTACACCACGTTTTTTTCCATTTCCATTTTTTTTTCATCTCTTGATAGTACAAAAAGTGGACATAAATAAGTTATAATTGTCTAATTTGTTGGGTGTATATAGCAGATTCGCAATTGTGATTGCATACTACTCTGTGCTATGTGCTTATGTTTTAACTCGTTATTTTTGCATTAAAAATGAAATGTTGTCGAGTATAGTTGAAGCGGTGGCAAATAGTTCGGTTGGTTACGGGTTCAAGTCAAATTGAGGAAACATTCGTTATATTTTGTTATTTAAATTGTTTACTTCTAAAGCAAATGTGCTACTAGCACGCGAGTGCGAGCTGCATTCGATGATTGCAAACATTTCCGACTATAGCCTCTTAATAACATTACATTTAGGATCACAAAAGATTGTGAAAGAATCATAATAGTAATTTTTTTTAAAGATGATATTTCATGAGGAATCGAGATATATAGGTTTGAAATTGATCCGCAAGAAAAAACGGGCTGGGCTGGATTGCGCGCGGATCTATCTCTGCATCTAGAAACTAAAGGTGCTTCAGTTTTGTTGATCGGGCAGATTCCTAGGTAAGGTCTATATGCAGATGTCGTACCACAAGGGTGATATTACAACAATCCCTTGGAGAAGGAATAACGGCTACATTGGGGATGTTCCCAAGCACGTCCAACAGCGGCGAAGATGTTTGTGCAGATTTAGCAGACTAAGTAAAAAATTGAGACTCTGTGACTGTCAATTAGATGGAGATAAAAAATTTTGAGTTGCAACGGGGCCAAGAGGTTAATGATGATGTAGCAAAATTAATTTGAAACGCCTGCTTTTCATAACATGCATGCCTCCTATATGAAAAAGGCGAATGATTTTTTGGGCAAGCCTAAGGTTTGGTCCAAACAGCTTCAAACTTCTTTTCAAATATCTTCATTAAAAGTTAATAAAAATACGTTTCAGCTATTTTGGAAATTCGATGCATAAATGCAGTAAATTGGTAAAAAACAAGTAAGAGTTTCTAGTCGGGAGCTCCCGACTAGGGGATACCCTGAACCAAAGACAATATAAACACTAAGATGAGTAACGCCCATACATTTGAATGCGACGCAAAATGTTTTGCCCGGCCTTTCATCTGGCATTTGAGGCTTCGTACGGCATGCCAGCCGACTGGTTGTTCGTTCTCCAAAGACCAGACGAACGAATGCCGAAGTCGCGGCTTGCTGATGCTGGCACGAGCTACGAAGTTAGTCGCCAGCCTGCCTTCAGCAAAGCTGGTCGATGCTGCTTTGCGTCGCTTCGTTTTCAAAGTAGATTGAGTAAAAAAGTTTAGAGCTTACGATCGACGCAAAGTGCTTGTGCTTTATCCATGAAATGCATGCCTTATTTAAATGATATATAACCCTAGATATTAACGAATAATTTCACAGGAAAATTTAAGAACTTATATAATTTTTACACAAGGCGCTTCTTGCGCAATAAGTATGTTAAGAAAATAGCACACATAGATTGATTTCACTTTTCTTTTTGGACAGTGTATGCTCGAGAAAAGTTCTTGTCTCAGCCAATAGCGTGTTTGCACCTTTCGTTGTATGCGTGAATTATACATGCATAAGATCTTCAAAGTACGTATGCATGTGTTGTTATTCACTGATCTGGCTTTAGCTGGCAAGAAATTAATTTTGTTAGTTTTCTAGTGCAGATCATGACCTATCACAAATTTATGTTGATATATGAATGCATTTTGTGTACTGAGGTTGGCTCCGCCCAAATATGTATTTCTAAGTCGATGCAAATACTTACATAATTTATTTTAATTAAATTAATATTATTTTTATTCTCCAATTAAGAAATGAAAGAGTGCAAAAAAATACAATTACATTTCAAGTCGACTCGAAGGTCATATTTAGTTATGACCCCATTATAATTATAATGGTCTCCTCGCGGTGTTCCCTGCTTACTTTGTTCTTTATAATTCGAACAAAAAATAAGAAAATAAAAAAAATAAAAATTAATTAAATGTATCTTTGAAAACAACAAATTTGCACTTATATTATTTTTGGTTGCAGTTCGATTGAACTATTTGAGAATAAATTTAACACTAAAGCTTGAAGTAACTTAAATGAACGCGCGAAGCCGCCGCTGCAGGTAGACAAGTCGGCAGAATACCGAGTCGGCGTCTCTTGCGAGCGATCAGGCCACTTGGGCGTGCGAGTGTCAAATTTTGTCTGCAACTCTGTTACAACGGCATCCGGCCCAAATGCCTTATCAGCTTTTATTGTCACGCGCGTGTTAACTTGTACACATAATTTTTGCCTTGCGTGAACTGCATTTTTGATAGTAAAACATTAAAATATGCCTATCTTCCATCTTCGATCAGCACCAAACAAAAACCATTCAAAAAAATTTAGCAAGTTTTAAAAAAAAAAAAAGCCATACCATATCAGCTGTTCAAATATAAAAACCCAGCGGACCAAACTGTCTCAAATGATATCGCAAACTGCTCAAACTCGAGACTTTACCCGACAAAACTCTCGCAAACACATCAGGAAACGATAGCAATATGAATCATATGTCGTTCAGTTTGTGGCTGTCAAAGTTTCACTTACGACTGTCGCAAGAAATACGACTAGCGGGCGTTTTGTGATATTTTAAAAAACTCTCTTAAAAGATATCGCAAAAGGCTGTCATGAAATATGATTTGCGAAACTTTTTTTGTTTCATGCCCATTTTGTTCCCATAAAAATGTTTGTTGCTGTTTTTTATTAAATATTTATTTGATTTTAAATTGTATTTCAAAGTTAAATAACATTTAATTTAACTTAAAATTAAAAGGCATTTTTAAAGCAATCTTATAATTATAAAAAAGTGAAAATAATTTTATTTACAACTATTTAAAACAAAACTTAATGTGTTTTAATTTTTTGTATATTTATTTAAATATATTCTGAAATTAATTAATTACTTACCTCTCTATAGAAATCCAAATTTATACAAATCACTTATCACTTTGACCACGTGTCTGCTCGCTTAGGCTGACAATAGAAAAGAGAACAAAGGAATTTTTCAACCCCCAGAAAGCGGTCTGGGTAGCAAAAACAACAAAAACAACAAGCATCCG
Organism: Drosophila virilis; assembly: GCF_030788295.1. NCBI lineage: Eukaryota > Metazoa > Arthropoda > Insecta > Diptera > Drosophilidae > Drosophila > Drosophila virilis. The sequence continues at coordinate 943,030 of NW_027212837.1, read as the reverse complement.
AATGCCACTTCGTTTTTACTCTCTCGCTCTCATGACAATGTGGCACTCTCTGAGCACGATCAACATTTGAAACAAAAACAACACACCATTCTCTCTACTGTGCACGCATTTTGATCGCAAGGATCTCACTGCAACGCTCGTGTGCGAGTGTTTTGCGATAAAAATATATCCCAGTCGTTTTCTCATATGCTCGAGCTCATTTGTGAGCATTTTGCGAGACTCTCTTTAAAGGCTCGCGTGTTGTTGCGCTGGGAAGGTAAAGCGATTAAGTGTGAAGTTGGCTGCGAAAAAAATTCAATAAGATCAGTTGTTGTCATCAACTTTTGTCGAAGAGCCGGCTACCTTTGCCCTTCAATGTTTTTATACCCTAAACCCATTAAAAATGGGTATAAGGGTATATTGTATTTGTGCGAAATCCGAATGTATGTAACAGGCGGAAGGAAGCATCTCCGACCCCATAAAGTATATATATTCTTAATCAGCATCAATAGACGAGTCGATCTAGCCATGTCCGTCTGTCTGTCCGTATGTCCGCCGTCCGTCCGTATGTATGAACGCAAGGATCTCAGAACCTATAAGAGCTAGAGACTTAAAATTATAGATGTAGGTGCTCCTAGTATCCGCGCAGGTTGAGTTTATTTCCGATAATCGATAACTTACTCCGTTTCCAAGCAATCGATAAAAATCGATATGGATATCCTGTTTTGTTTTTGGCAATTTTGGTAAATATTAAGAGCTAGAGTCACCAAACTTGTCATATAGCTTCTAAAATAAAATATATTTATGCATTCTATCCATAGATGCGTATCGTATAACAAAACATCTTCAATAGCTTCCTAGATCAAAAAATTATCCAACACGAAATAGTGTGCTTGGTTGTTCAAACATATTGAATGCTTCTATTAAACAGGGTCTTGTTGTAATACCATCTCGGCGACCGCAAATCCCAGTTACTCTACTTTTTTTTTCAAAGCAAGCATGGTATATTTAATGTCGATGGTTTTTTTAAATTAATTTTCCTTGAACCTTTATCGGTTCGATTTTTTCATGTTGCCACGTTCGCTCATTCCTTTTTATACCCTGACCCCATTAAAAATGGGTATAAGGGTATATTGTATTTGTGCAAAATCCAAATGTGTGTAACAGGCAGAAGGAAACATCTCCGACCCAATTAAGTACATATACATTAATTCTTGATCAGCACCAATAGCCGAGGCGATCTAGCCATGTCCGTCTGTTCGTCCGTCCGTTTGTATGAACGCAAGGATCTCAGAACCTATAAGAGCTAGAGACTTGAATTTTAGAATTTTAGATGTAGTTCCCGCGCAGATCGAGTTTGTTTCCGATAATCGATAACTTACTCCGTTTTCAAGCAATCGATAAGAATCGATATCGATATTCTGTTTTTGGGCAATTTTGGTAAATATTAAGAGCTAGTCACCAAACTTTACATATAGCTTCTAAAAATAAAAAAATATATATAAGCATTTGATGTTGGAAGAAGAGGGTTCAGGGTATCCCCTAGTCGGGAGCTCCCGACTAGAACCTCTTACTTGTTTTTATTTACTACCCACACCAAGCTATAATAGGATAGGATCTAGATGACCGAATTTGAGAGAATATACGAATAAAGCAGAAAAAGTTTAACTGCAGGTATTTAAGAAAACTTATGCTGTACTTATGTTTATTGTGAAGTTCCAGTCCAGAGGTACAACCTATAAAAATTTTAATTGATTTAATTTTCATGATGCCACGTTCGTTCATTCCTTTTTTTACCTTAAACCCATTAAAAATGGGTATAAGGGTATATTGTATTTGTGCACAATCCAAATGTATGTAACAGGCAGAAGGAAGCATCTACGACCCTAAAAAGTAAATATATTCTTGCTCAGCACCAATAGCCGAGTCGATCTAGCCATGTCCGTCTGTCCGCATGTATGAACGCAAGGATCTCAGAACCTATAAGAGCTAGAGACTTGAAATTAGATGTAGGTGCTCCTAGTGCCTGCGCTGATCGAGTTTGTTTCCGATAATCGATAACTTACTCCGTTTCCAAGCAATCAATAAGAATCGATATTGATATCCTGTTATTTGGGCAATTTTGGTAAATAATAAGAGCTAGAGTCGCCAAACTTGACATATAGCTTCTAAAATAGAATATATATATGCATTTAATGTTGTGAGAAGAGGGTTCAGGGTATCCCTTAACGGGAGTTCCCGACTAAAACCTCTTACTTGTTTAATATCATTAGGTGAACAACTGTCGAACTGTCGAATGTATACAACATGAAGTTCAAATTAAGCGATCTACCTCTTGACATCAATAAATTCAATTAATGTTTATAATGTAAAAATTAAAAGCAAGAGATTCGAGGCACAGGCTTGAAAGTTTATATATAAGACCTCTAACCTTGCCCTCGCGAAAACAAAAATTAAGCGGGAGGGCAAAAATATTTAGTAAAAACCTTTAAATAGAGATGTTAAAATGCCGGTATTTTATTAAAGTCAAAATCAAAATGGAGCGCAAAAAAAAAAAACACGTCTGTTCACTTCAAAGATAAAAACGAATGTTATCACGAGTTAAGGTAGCTGTTAATAACCGAACTTCACCTTTAACCCGTCATTATTGATGTCTTCCTTACCAACAACTCCAAATAAATTGAATAAAATTCAGGTATTCCCAAAATTATGCTTGGTTTCCGTCTTCTTGTTTGTGAGTGTCTTCGATAAAAACAGCTGATTTGAATAGCAATTGAAACTGTTGAGATTGAGTGTCTCTAAAATTGTTTTTCTACACCACGTTTTTTTCCATTTCCATTTTTTTTTCATCTCTTGATAGTACAAAAAGTGGACATAAATAAGTTATAATTGTCTAATTTGTTGGGTGTATATAGCAGATTCGCAATTGTGATTGCATACTACTCTGTGCTATGTGCTTATGTTTTAACTCGTTATTTTTGCATTAAAAATGAAATGTTGTCGAGTATAGTTGAAGCGGTGGCAAATAGTTCGGTTGGTTACGGGTTCAAGTCAAATTGAGGAAACATTCGTTATATTTTGTTATTTAAATTGTTTACTTCTAAAGCAAATGTGCTACTAGCACGCGAGTGCGAGCTGCATTCGATGATTGCAAACATTTCCGACTATAGCCTCTTAATAACATTACATTTAGGATCACAAAAGATTGTGAAAGAATCATAATAGTAATTTTTTTTAAAGATGATATTTCATGAGGAATCGAGATATATAGGTTTGAAATTGATCCGCAAGAAAAAACGGGCTGGGCTGGATTGCGCGCGGATCTATCTCTGCATCTAGAAACTAAAGGTGCTTCAGTTTTGTTGATCGGGCAGATTCCTAGGTAAGGTCTATATGCAGATGTCGTACCACAAGGGTGATATTACAACAATCCCTTGGAGAAGGAATAACGGCTACATTGGGGATGTTCCCAAGCACGTCCAACAGCGGCGAAGATGTTTGTGCAGATTTAGCAGACTAAGTAAAAAATTGAGACTCTGTGACTGTCAATTAGATGGAGATAAAAAATTTTGAGTTGCAACGGGGCCAAGAGGTTAATGATGATGTAGCAAAATTAATTTGAAACGCCTGCTTTTCATAACATGCATGCCTCCTATATGAAAAAGGCGAATGATTTTTTGGGCAAGCCTAAGGTTTGGTCCAAACAGCTTCAAACTTCTTTTCAAATATCTTCATTAAAAGTTAATAAAAATACGTTTCAGCTATTTTGGAAATTCGATGCATAAATGCAGTAAATTGGTAAAAAACAAGTAAGAGTTTCTAGTCGGGAGCTCCCGACTAGGGGATACCCTGAACCAAAGACAATATAAACACTAAGATGAGTAACGCCCATACATTTGAATGCGACGCAAAATGTTTTGCCCGGCCTTTCATCTGGCATTTGAGGCTTCGTACGGCATGCCAGCCGACTGGTTGTTCGTTCTCCAAAGACCAGACGAACGAATGCCGAAGTCGCGGCTTGCTGATGCTGGCACGAGCTACGAAGTTAGTCGCCAGCCTGCCTTCAGCAAAGCTGGTCGATGCTGCTTTGCGTCGCTTCGTTTTCAAAGTAGATTGAGTAAAAAAGTTTAGAGCTTACGATCGACGCAAAGTGCTTGTGCTTTATCCATGAAATGCATGCCTTATTTAAATGATATATAACCCTAGATATTAACGAATAATTTCACAGGAAAATTTAAGAACTTATATAATTTTTACACAAGGCGCTTCTTGCGCAATAAGTATGTTAAGAAAATAGCACACATAGATTGATTTCACTTTTCTTTTTGGACAGTGTATGCTCGAGAAAAGTTCTTGTCTCAGCCAATAGCGTGTTTGCACCTTTCGTTGTATGCGTGAATTATACATGCATAAGATCTTCAAAGTACGTATGCATGTGTTGTTATTCACTGATCTGGCTTTAGCTGGCAAGAAATTAATTTTGTTAGTTTTCTAGTGCAGATCATGACCTATCACAAATTTATGTTGATATATGAATGCATTTTGTGTACTGAGGTTGGCTCCGCCCAAATATGTATTTCTAAGTCGATGCAAATACTTACATAATTTATTTTAATTAAATTAATATTATTTTTATTCTCCAATTAAGAAATGAAAGAGTGCAAAAAAATACAATTACATTTCAAGTCGACTCGAAGGTCATATTTAGTTATGACCCCATTATAATTATAATGGTCTCCTCGCGGTGTTCCCTGCTTACTTTGTTCTTTATAATTCGAACAAAAAATAAGAAAATAAAAAAAATAAAAATTAATTAAATGTATCTTTGAAAACAACAAATTTGCACTTTTATTTCCGTAATTTATTTTGTATTACTTAAAAATAATAATAATTTAATTAATAAATTAAAATATAAAAAATTACATAAATATTTGCATCGACTTAAAAATACAATTTTTTTTTATACGGAGCCAACCTTAGTACACGAAATGCATTCATATATCAACAGAAATTTTGGGTAGGTCGTGATCTGCTCTAAAAAACGCAGAAAATTTGTTTCTTTGCCAGCCAGAGACTTTGCCAGAGCAGTGCCTTTTTTTATACCCTGAACCCATTAAAAATGAGTATAAAAGTATATTGTATTTATGCGAAATCCAAATGTATGTAACAGGCAGAAGGAAGCATCTCCAACCCCATAAAGTGTATATATTCTTGATCAGCATCAATTGACGAGTCGATCTAGCCATGCCCGTCTGTCCGTCGATAACGATATTCTGTTTTTTGGGCAATTTTAGTAAATAATATGAGCTAAAGTCACCAAACTTGACATATAGCTTCTAAAATAATATATATATGCATTTGATGTTGGAAGAAGAGGGTTTAGGGTATCCCCTAGTCGGGAGCGCCCGACTAGAACCTTTTACTTGTTTGTTATTTTTATTTATTTATCAACGCGTAGAGTTTTTAATTACTTTAAAATAAAAATTATAATACTTTTTAATAAAAAATATAAATTTCGTTTGAGGGACTTACACGTCTGCAAAGAAATTTAAGTCTGTTGTAGAAGGACAATTTTTTACACTCTGTAGTCGACTAAAATTAATATTTTCTTTTTGTTTTTCCTTACAATTATAACTGGTAATTTTGATAAATTTTGGATTTTCTACTGAAGTTGTTGTGAGTTCAGTAAATGTCATCACGTTTTAAGGGCTGTTATCGATTCTTAAAAATGGATTTGGCGTCATTTTAGCTACTAGGTATTTTAAAGGGGTTTTTTAATGTGAAATTCATGTTACACAAAAAAGGAAGCAAACTGAAAGTTATGACAAGAAATAATTGCATAATAGGTGAAAAACACATTTAATTGGGAAACAAGATGTGTGATTGAAGCAAGAGATGGCCGAAGAACGAACGGAACTTTAGTTGACATTCTGTTCTGTTCTGCGTCCATATGCCCACAACATTTCTTACACTTACAGAAGTACGCCTTCATATATATTAAGTTTGCAAGTCTTAATCACTATTTTTTATACCATTCTTAGGTTTACACAGAATCTATCCACTTTTCGACGAGACGTAGTTAATCTACCAAAATCGGCAACATATTCGACAGGTATGTAAAATACATCAATAGCATCACATTTACTTTTTTGAAAAAATTTGTTTATTATCCTAGCGTCAAAGCGCTATCCATGTAATACATAGATACTTCAAACGGCATAATAATCGAAACAAGATAAATTGATTAAAGTGACCCCATTGGTGCTTGCGAGCGTTTTTGTATGCCCAGAGCGAGAAAAACTACTGAGAGTGGCAGCCGAACGCCGGCCAGCAAATCGGGGAGATGCGGCGCTCACAGCACATCTGTCTGGTTTCTCTTAAGCCCGAGGGTGAATACCTGAAGGGCGTCTCATCTGGATTTCTCACAGTGTGGTTGTTTAGATTTTGAAGACTCACAATTTTCCTTAGGCAGCCTTTCCTTTTTTTTATATACCATGAACCCATAATGGGTATAAGGGTATATTGTACTTGTGCAAAATCCAAATGTATGTAACAGGCAGCAGGAAATATCTCCGACCCCATAAAGTATATATATTCTTGATCAGCATCAATAGCCGAGTCGATTTAGCCATGTCCGTCTGTCTGTCTGTCCTTCCGTCCGTCTGTCTGTCCGTCCGTCCGTCCGACAGTCCGTATATATGAACGCAAGGATCTCAGAATCTATAGGAGCTAGAGACTTGAAACCTTAGATGTAGGTGCTCCTAGTGCTTGCGCAGATCGAGTTTGTTTCCGATAATCGATAACTTACTCCGTTTCCAAGCAATCGATAAAAATCGATATAGATATCCTGTTTTTTGGGCAATTTTGGTAAATAATAAGAGCTAAAGTCACCAAACTTGACATATAGCTTATACATTGGAATATATATATGCATTTTATGTTGGAAGAAGAGGGTTCAGGGTATCCCCTAGTCGGGTGTTCCCGACTAGAACCTCTTACTTGTTTACGTATATTTTTATTACTACTAAAACAACTTTGGTGTTGGAAGAACATAGTTCATGGTATACCCTAGTCGGAAGCTCCTGACTTGTTTTTTTTTTTTTTATTATTTTATTTTATTCTTTTCTTTCTCTTTTAAATTCGATATATTTTAACGAATTCGGTTTTTTTGTTTTAAACATAAATTGAACTTGCTCACACGCTTTTTCTTAGAATTATGAGTGATCCAGTCTCTTCTCAGTTTGACTTTAGTTGATTTGCACTCGCAGTTGTCTTAGTTTCGCTTCTACAGCCCGAAAAGCTCCTGTTGCTTTAGTGTCACATTTATGTGTGCGCCTCACTTGTCGCACTCTGAGTGTTTTTTTTTTTTGTGAATATTTCTCGTAGCGTTAAAGTTTTTCCATGTAATTGTTTTACAAATTATATTTGTCTTTATTTGACTTGTTCTTTGATATTTAGCCCAGTTGTGGGATGTTTTTTTTTTGTATGTTTTACGTTTTGGATACATTTTTGTTGCACAGTTGGTCGGCAATTAATCATTCACATTAGTGGGAATATTATTAACTGCACATCTGCGTTAGCGCATAATTAAAGATAAAACCGGTAGTGGAATGAGTCGTTTATTATAAAAGACGAAGGCGCTCTGGTGTATAGCCAAATCGAAACTTAATCTAAAAGCAATTCATTCTAACGTGTGTTCTGTGTTCTGAGTAAGAGAGCGAGATCCCGATCGGAAAAATCGAAGTAGACGAGGGATCAGAACTTAAGGGAATCAATGGCTACCAACAAATTTTTTAGCTGTCCCATATAGATGTTGAATGGTTAGTGGTACAACCAGTAAATAATACATTTTAGAAATATTTCCATCTTGTGGGTAGCACCTTAAATTTTAGGTAATACTTTTTTACCCAGATTCGACCCGTGCATAATTTAATTTTCAGCACTATCATGACTGCAACTTCTATTTCGAAATATATATAAAGTCCATTGCATAAAGAATTTAGTTGGTATCAACGGTCTCCGCCCATTTAAGTCTTGTGGATAAAATCTTGAACACGAAAAACAAACTTTCGGTTATGGTGATATTTTGCGGGGTATTTTGCGAAAATTGTAATGCAAGTTTCAAATTACAAAGGTAGAAAATCTGTGCATCTCATTTCAGTTTAATGCAAGGGGGATGAGGGAACGTATCTAAGAAGTTAAATTTTATCGATCTGTGTATACTTTACGAGTCATCATATAAAGTTTTGTGCCTTTACCTCTGCTTTGTGCGCAAAACGGGATTTCGATAGCGATTTAATAAATTCCTTAGAAACGAGCAAGTTTTCGGTTATTTGAAACAAATTTTGTACTGGTGCAAAATAAGAAGCTACGTTCAAAATTTAAAGTCTACATCGACTCATTTATACATACGTAGGGACGGAAGGACGTACATGTACTGTCTGTTCAAGAAGCTAGTTCGCATAAAAACAAACAGAGCTATATCAACTTAGAAGTCGATATATATATGCTTTTTAACGGATTCAAAGATTCCTTCTGGGCGTTGTTAATTTCATGACAATACCCCATACAAGAGAATAAAAATATAATAATAAGTACACATATATCTTCAAAGAGGGAAATGTAACGTTATCATGCTATTTTTCGAATAATTTATACATGCGCTCTACACTACCCTTCGTACTTCGCACTAGTACTCTTGGAACTGCATGCATGTAAAATATATGCATGAGAACGCCACAAATTTAATACGATGTTAGTACTTGAGAGTTCAAGGTTTGACCACTAACCATAGATGCGTCAAACAGCAAAATAATCTAAACATGATAATTTGATGCGAGTCCCGTGAGTGTTTACTATTTTGTTATGCCCAGAAAAAGAAAGACTGCCCAGAGTGACACAAAACGCACAAAAGGATCTACCAAAAAACCGAATGCAACGCCAGCCCATAGAAAAAATCCCTGGTTCGCAAGAAATACCGTGATATAATTGCTCTACTTATCCAAACAACACAAAAAAAGTGTGTTTGTAGATCTCGTGGTCTTTTAAAGAGCTATGCAGAAGCGCAAACCCATTAGTGATAGCGAAGCACACGATGCTCATGTATACAAACATATGTTTATGGCCTGTACGAAGTTAAAGGTAACACACATAATTTAAACAAGTAAGAGGTTCTAGTCGGGAACTCCCGACTACGAAATACCATAACCGTCTAATTCCAACACCAAATAAATTAAAACAAGAAAGAGCTACTAGTCGGGAGCTCCCGGTAAGGGAATACCCTGAACCCTCTTCTTCCAATATCAAATGCATATATATTCTATTGTATAAGCTATATGTCAAGTTTGGTGAATTTAGCTCTTATTATTTACCAAAATTTCCCAAAAAAAAGGATATCGATATCGATTTTTATCGATTGCTTGGAAACGGAGTAAGTTATCGATTATCGGAAACAAACTCGATCTGCGCAAGCACTAGGAGCACCTACATCTACGGTTTCAAGTCTCTAGCTCTTATAGGTTCTGAGATCCTTGCGTTTATATATACATACGGACGGATGGACGGACGGACAGACGGACGGAAGGACAGACAGACAGACGGACGGAAGGAAACACAGACAGACGGACATGGCTAGATCGACTCGGCTATTGATGCTGATCACGAATATATATACTTTGTGGGGTCGGAGATACTTCCTGCTGCCTGTTACATACATTTGGATTTTGCAGAAATACAATATACCCTTATACCCATAATGGGTTCAAGGTATAAAAAAAAGGAAAGGCTGCCTAAAGGAAATTGTGAGTCTTCAAAATCTAAACAACCACACTGTGAGAAATCTAGATGGGACGCCCTTCAGGTATTCACCCTCGGGCTTAAGAGAAACCAGACAGATGTGCTGTGTGCGCCGCATCTCCCCGATTTGCTGTCCGCCTTGGTATTAGCCTAGGAAATCGAAGCAAACGATGTGAGATAACACTTCGCAGAGAATTATGCCAGAAGCCTAGAGGAGACGGCCTTTAAATCTGCGCAGCGTTCTAAAAACCAAAAGCATTCTAAACAGTATGAACAAAAAAACAGGGTGTACTATGGACAGGGTTAATGCCGTTCCTTCAAGAGCCAACATGGTGAGCAGCGCCATGCCGAACAATCCCAAAGACCTAAGAAAATTAAATAAGAATCCGCGGACACATTGGATGTAGAGGTTTTCAGTTCAAGGCTCAGGCAGCACACTATCCATCAGCAAAACCAATGTTCGGGGATGCAGAATTTAAATGAACGGGCAGCAAAAAGAGAGAGTGGCAAAGGGTAAACCATGTTGCTGAAGAAGAAGTGGTGATTTTAATTTATCAGTGGAAGGTCCCTTCTGCTGTCCGAACAGCGAAATGTAATATAAGTAATCTTGAAATTCTCAACAGATACGGGGGTGTCCAAAAATTATATAAAGCTTCATAAACTTAGTGTCTGTAGATACCACTTCCCGATCCGTTTCATTTGCGGATCAAATAATAACACTCAAATGCTTGTTGAAAGTACTTGGCGTAGGCATCCCATTATTTTTCTTAGACTCACTAGTTAGATCTGTTAACGCATAGATCTATATGAATACCTATACCAGCTTAAAGGTCATTGAAATCAATTTTGGGAATGTATTAGAAAAGATACAATACCAAAGATGCAAAAATGTTCACTTTACCAAAGTTAATAATGTTAAGCATATCCTTACTAATAGCTTTTATATCCCTACCCAATGGGAGAAGCCGACTTCGAAACTCCTGAAGTAGAAGAGCGGCATTATTAGAGAGTCACGATCCCTCTATAATAATCCAATATAAGTGGTCGACAAATAGGGAAATGACGAGCTGGGTAATAAAAAAAGCAGATGGTTATAGATATTCGTAAGCTTAACGAAAATCCCTGTCAGACAAGAACCCGATTTTAGATATATCAAAGATTTTAGAAAATCTAGGAAAACCCAGATGTTTCACGATACTGGATCTAAAGTCCTATCATCAAATTCTGTTTTCAGAACGCGATCGAGAAACGAATTTACTTTCTGTTAAAAAAGGAAGGTATGAGTTCTTTCGACTCCCATTTGGACTGACAACAAAGGTAGCATATTTCATATTGATGACGTTTTGCGATTTGAAAAGACTTCACTTTCATTGCGCAGCCGCTCTCTAGTATCCTCAAGGCTAAAAACGGTTTAGTTAGTTTACACCCATTTAAGAAAATGCTAATAGAATTGGATGAACCACAACATCATGCATTCGACAAGCTCAAACATATTGGCCTCTAAAAACGTCATGCAATGTTGCGCTATAGCATTACATAAACCAGTCTTAAAACGTTTTAAATTGTCCGTACACTTCATATTTTCCGACCATTTGGAATACATTATCCTTCTCTATAAGAATGGGAGTAAGTTTGTTGTCGAAAACTATTATCCGCTATACCTTAAGCTTGTGAGAGAATTATAGCATCTCAACATTTATGTAGTTCTATTATTTCACCTTCCCAGCATGGGTGAAACGCAGATCTCAAACCATTAACCTTTTTGAGTTTACCTGGCTTGTAATTGATATGTTTAAAAAAAGAATGCAGACTGACGTCTTTAACTGGATTTCAGAGTATTTGAGTAATAGAACCCAAAAGGTTCTTTTCAGAAATCGTTTTCTTTCTAGAATTGCTCTTGGCCTTTATTTTTTTATTTATTTATTTTTTCATCAATGATCTTCCCTCGATACTGTCTCACTCTCGAGTATTGATGTATGCTGAAATTATGGTTTGCATATAAAGATTTGGCATCATGTTATATCTTATTAGCTGATATTGATGTGTTTCTAAAGAAGCCCACCATAAATGGTTCCTTACATCCTTGATAGCTTACCGCTCGAGCGTATTAACCTTGCTTCTAATGAAGTTAATGATCTAGGTGTCATCCTTGATCATAAATTAAATTTATGTTATGACCGTGGTCAAAAGGTAAGAATTGTTTTGGGAATCGTCAAGCGACGTTCGAAGGTGTTTGACTTTCCGTACATGCCAAAACATTTTATATATCTTTGGTGGACCTATTCTTGAGTATGCCTTATGTCACTGGTCACTATAATACGCTTTCCATCAAGGCAGAATTTAAACCGTTCAGAAACAATTCTTGTTGTTTGCCCTTTGAGGTTTTTATTGGGATCCTCCTCGGCGGTTACCGGCGTACTCCAGCAGACTTCTGATGTTTAACCTTTCTTCTTTGATTAATCGGAGTACCATGGTGGGTGTAATATTTATTCTTCTGTGTTGACTAGCCAGTTAAATTTATCTATCCCTACTAGACTAACACGCAATTTTGCACCCTTATCGCTCCAGTTGTGCCCAAGTAAGTAGATAGTCATATTTTTACTGGTAATTGTTTTTGTACATATAGTCGTAGTTTGTCTCGTTTTATAGCCTGAACCCATTAAAAATGGGTATAAAGGAATATTGTATACGTGCAAAACCCAAATGTATGTAACAGGAAGAATGAAGCATCTCCGACCGCATAAAGTATATATATTCTTGATCAGCACTAATAGCCGAGTCGATCTGGCCATGCCCGTCTGTCTGTCCGTCCGTCCGTCCGTATATATGCACGCAAGAACCTTTATGAGCTAGAGACTTGAAATTTTAGATGTAGGTGCTCCTTGTGCCTGCGCAGATCGAGTTTGTTTCCGATAATCGATAAATTATTCCGGTTCCCATCAATTGCTGAAAATCGATATCGATATCCTGTTTTTTAGAATATATATATGCATTTGATATTGGAAGAAGAGGGTTCAGGGTATCCCCTAGTCAGGAGCTCCCGACTAGAACCTCTTGTTTTTTAGTGATATACTTCATTGTCGGCTTACATGTAATTGCTTTTCAATTTGTTCTACAGAACGTTATGCCAAGTGCAGGCGGATGACTATTTATCATAAAAGAATACACTCGAAAACTAAGTAGTGTAATTCAAAGTCGAGCTTGAACGCGAGCTATGAATGAAATCGTATTGGTATCCTTTACCAAAGTAAACTTAAACTTATTAGGAAGCAATTCGATAGCCCGTATCTCTTATTTGTAACGCAATAATGTGTTGATATCATTACCTGCGGCAACCAAATGTTTTGCAATTCTCGACTTTGAAGCGTAGTTTCGACATTATCGACAGCTTTCGATAGTGACCATAGCATTTTTGCATTATAAATATATATTGACTTTTACTGAAAGAAAAATTGTAATTGTGATTATTTTCAGAAAGTTTTTACCAGGCCTATACTGAAACAAACTACTCAATATCGGTATAAATGTCGGACAAATTTGTTGCCTTCTACTGGTGTTACCTGTCAAAAAACCTGTCATAACACAATTTAAGTAAGAATTATATATAAATTATTTCATTTATAAAGGTACTTTCATTTGGTTCGATTATTTGCATTCACAAATGCAGTTTGTGTTAGCTAACAACAGTGAGTAAAATATATAAAGGGGCGATACACCTTGCTCTATCCATATCTGAATTCAGACTACTGAAATATAACTTCGGTTACAATAAGCACAACAAGCCTGGGTTGCCGTCGCCTTCCTCAAATTTGTGTTAGCGCCTCGTGTGAGGTGTCGGGTGACTCTCGTGGCTGGCAATATTGTTGCGACACATCCGCCGCGATTAAGACTCTGATCGCCAGTTGATGAAACCAGTAGACTCCAGCTCCTACCGCATTTGCTAACAATAAAATACCGAGCAAAATTGCCGATTTGTTTGCGACTGCGACACTGAGGTTAAGTTTCTTGTCACTCAGACGATGAATGTAAGGAAGGCTCCGGGTCGCGACTGCTGATGTTTAGTAACGGGGATGCCGCTTCTGCCGGGTACCGATTTTGCACGTTCATTCGATTGAAGGTCACAAGGTCCCATCTATTATCATCGCAACGCACTCGTCATCGCTAGGCATTCCGCTGCAATAATTTATGATGATGATTCGGTTGTCCATTATGTTGACAAGGGCGAGGTGACTCGGCTGCGTTAGACAATGAGCCATGGAGACCGTGCGTGCAATGGATCCTTACGGACTGCTTGCAGATTGTGGCAGTTGCTGTTTGTGAAAAAAATGATACAGCTAAAATTGCCGTGGAGGTGAAGTACGAAACCATTGAAGGCGACTGAGAAAATGCTTTTCTCTCTGTGTTGCTTGCTTACTATAGGGAACTGAATTACGAAAGTTATTACGTTGTTCTCATGTTCTACTTTAATATTAGATACTTTCAAAATGTCTGTTATGCGTCCTGTAAATTCGTTAGTGAGAATATTCATGAAATCAAAGTGATCAACTTTTGTTGGATTTATTTCATTTAAATTTTTCTAAGGTAAAAGTAAGCATAATTGTCCTATTTCTGTTCTGTTCACCATTTTGTAGCGTGTGCTGGGTCTAAAAAAATTTGGCCTGTGTCCGCCTGCTCTTGAGAATATGAGAATTTTGTTTACTGTGTCGGTCAGTTGGTTAATCTTTTCTTGCACTATGGAATTAATTTGAAATTTATGTTCAGAGTGCCCGCTACAACCTCAAGGGCTGTTCCTAAGAAGTCAAGACTTCTCACCTTTTGATGCACATCGAGAGCGGACAACATCTCCAGTGTCAACTTCCTTTTAAAGTTTCAAATTAATTTTTTATAATTTCGTTAAAATAAAATTTTGCAATATAACAACTTTCAGTAGCAAATCTAACGAGACTTTTCCAGCATATTTCACATTACGCTTGGCATTCTCATTGTATTCCATCGTGTGAGTTGATAAAACAACATTTTCGATTTGACGGGGGTTTAAAGTAAGATTTTGATAGTTTCGTATAATCTCGTTGCGGACCTTATTTTAAAGAAGATACTAGGGTTAAAGCACAACTACTCTTTTCAGTTATGGTAAATGGTATTCCCGAGTTTACTTTAGAACGACAACCAGCTGGCGTAAATTAAGCTTGATGATTTGCTTTTAACGAAACGTGATAGTGTCCAAACATAACTCGAATGTATAAATTTAGTTTTGCATTCCTAGCTTACCGCAAATAGCAGAAACACTTCCAGCACATGCGCCAAAATAAGCATAACGGCAAAGAAGATACAGAAAATAATCTGCAGATTGGCAAATTAGGCGGTGTTGGCGGTAAGCCTCTGTAGTTTTGTTATTACATGGCTGGTCGTTCAGCGGTAAATTGTTTCTCATTCACCACGTTCTGATGACCACTCGCATTCTCCCATAATGTTTTTCATCCTGTTGCGACATTGTGTGATCTGCCATTGTATCGCACGGTATGTAACATGTCGAAGATGGGCTTCTCTCTTGGGTGCTCAGAACCAAGCGTTTTGGTGTGATGGTTTCATCGTCTTTGGTTTGACACGAACGTAGTTTTCCGTTATTTATAAATTGAACTTCACATTAGGTGCTCAAAAGCTCTGCATTCGTAGGGTTCATTTCTGGGTAGATGAAAATATGACCTTCTTGAACTCGTTTAATACAATACACTCGAATGCCTTGTTTTGTCTTTTCCCGAGTTGATTATACGGGAAGTAGATTATCGGCTGGTGACGTTGCGATCACTCACATGCATATGACTCCCCAGCTTACGCACGGCTTGAACAGAAATCAAAGGGGTGGTATGTAGGATGCTCCCCGGGTCCTGTTGGCGCCCATAAGGGAGTACAACTTATGTGCTTGTAGGTCGATGATGCTATGTTTCTAGCCTGCGCACAGATCGTATCTGGCGTAGGCATTTCAGTGGTACTGTTCATCGGTTGTGGCTGTCTTAAGTGAACTCTTCGTAGACGCTTGCTTCCAAAGACGAGTCCCAGACTAGCTACCGAGACTCTGGTAGCCAGTCTTGAGGTCTCGTACTGTGTGTTGTAGCTGTCACATCTGTTATGTTTATGTCATGCCTTGTTAACACTTCCCTCAGTCACGACCAGCTAACGTCGTTACAGGAGTTGGTAGCGCTGTACCCAATGCTATACCAAGAATTGCACTCCCAAAATCCTCCTGGATTTGTATACCCTGAACCCATTAAAAATGGGTATAAGGGTATATTGTATTTGTGAAAAATCCAAATGTGTGTAACAGGCAGAAGGAAGTATCTCCGACCCCATAAAGTATATATATTCTTGATCAGCATCAATAGCCGAGTCGATCTAGCCATGCCCGTCTGTCTGTCCGTCCGTCCGTCCGTATATATGAATGCAAGGATCTCAGAACCTTTATGAGCTAGAGACTTGAAATTTTAGATGTAGGTGCTCCTTGTGCCTGCGCAGATCGAAATTGTTTCCGATAATCGATCAATTATTCCGGTTCCCATCAATCGCTAAAAATCGTTATCGATATCCTGTTTTTTGGGCAATTTCAGTAAATAATAAGAGCTAGTCACCAAACTTGTCATATAGCTTCTAAAATAGAATAAATATATGCATTTGATGTAGGAAGAAGAGGGTTCAGGGTATCCCCTAGTCGGGAGCTCCCGACTAGAACCTCTTGTTTTTAAGTGATGTACTTCATTGTCGGCTTACATGTAATTGCTTTTCAATTTGTTCTACAGAACGTTATGCCAAGTGCAGGCGGATGACTATTTATCATAAAAGAATGCACTCGAAAACGAGCTCGAGCTTGAACGCGAGCTGTGAATGAAATCGTATTGGTATCCGTTACCAAAGTAAACTTAAACTTATTAGGAAGCAATTCGATGGCCCGTATCTCTTATTGATTTCCATTACCTGCGACAAACCAAATGCTCTGCAATTTTCGGCTTTGAAACGTAGTTTCGACATTATCGACAGCTTTCGGCAGTAACCATAGCATTTTTGCATTATAAATATATATTGACTTTTACTAAAAGAAAAATTGTAATTGTGATTATTTTCAGAAAGTTTTTACCAGGCCTATACTGAAACAAACTACTCAATATCGGTATAAATGTCGGACAAATTTGATGTCTTCTACTAGTGTTACCTGTCAAAAATCTGTCATAACACAATTTAAGTAAGAATTATATATTTCATTCATAAACGTACTTTCAGTTGGTTCGATTATTTGCATTCACAAATGCAGTTTGAGTTAGCTGAGTGAATTGTATAATGGGGTGATACACCTTGCTCTATTCATATCTGAATTCGGAATACTGAAATATAGCTTCGGTTACAATAAGCAAAACAAGCCTGGGTTGCCGTCGCTTTCCTCAAATGTGTGTTAGCGCCTCGTGTGAGGTGTCGGGTGACTCTCGTGGTTGGCAACAATGTTGCGACACATCCGCGTTCAAGACTCTGATCGCCAGCTGATAAAACCAGTAGACTCCAGCTCGCACAGCACTTGCTAAAAATAATATACCGAGCAAAATTGCCGATTTGTTTGCGACTGCGACACTGAGGTTAAGTTTCTCGTCACTAAGACGATGAATGTAAGGAAGACTGAGCACCGGGTCGCGACGATGTTTAGTAACGGGGATGCCGCTTCTGCCGGGTACCGATGGGACGTGAAGGTGACAAAGTTTGTCCCATCTGTTATCATCGCAGCGCACTCGTCATAGCTCGGTATCCCGCTGCAATAATTTATGATGATGATTCCGTTGTCCATTATGTTGACAGGGCCGAGGTGACTAGGCTGCGTTTGACAATGAGCCATGGAGACCTTGCGTGCAATGGATCCTTACGGACTGCTTGCAGAATGTGGCAGTTACTGTTTGTAAACAATTTGATACAGCTAAAATTGCCGTGGAGGTGAAGTACGAAACCATTAAAGGCGACTGAGAAAATGTTTATCTTTCTGTGTTGCTTGCTTACTATAGGGAACTGAATTACGAAAGTTATTACGTTGTTCTCATGTTCTACTTTAATATTAGATACTTTCAAAATGTCTGTTATGCGTCCTGTAAATTCGTTAGAGCGAATATTAATGATTTCAAAGTGATCAATTATAGTTGGATTTATTTCATTTAAAATTTTCTAAAGTTAAAGTAAGCATAATTGTCCTATTTCTGTTCTTTTCACCATTTTGTAGCGTGTGCTGGGTCTAAAAAAATTTGGCCTGTGTCCGCCTGCTCTTGAGGATTTGAGAATTTTGTTTACTGTGTCGGTCAGTTGGTTAATCTTTTCTTGCACTATGGAATTAATTTGAAATTTATGTTCAGAGTGCCCGCTACAACCTCAAGGGCTGTTCCTAAGAAGTCAAGACTTCTCACCTTTTGATGCACATCGAGAGCGGACAACATCTCCAGTGTCAACTTCCTTTTAAAGTTTCAAATTAATTTTTTATAATTTCGTTAAAATAAAATTTTGCAATATAACAACTTTCAGTAGCAAATCTAACGAGACTTTTCCAGCATATTTCACATTACGCTTGGCATTCTCATTGTATTCCATCGCGTGATTTGATAAAACAACATTTTCGATATGACGGTTGTTTAAAGTAAGATTTTGATAGTTTCGTATAATCTCGTTGCGCACCTTATTTTAAAGAAGATACTAGGGTTGAATCACAACTATTCTTTTCAGTTATGGTAAATGGTATTCCCGAGTTTACTTTAGAACGACAACCAGCTGGCGTAAATTAAGCTTGATGATTTGCTTTTAACGAAACGTGATAGTGTCCAAACATAACTCGAATGTATAAATTTAGTTTTGCATTCCTAGCTTACCGCAAATAGCAGAAACACTTCCAGCACATGCGCCAAAATAAGCATAACGGCAAAGAAGATACAGAAAATAATCTGCAGATTGGCAAATTAGGCGGTGTTGGCGGTAAGCCTCTGTAGTTTTGTTATTACATGGCTGGTCGTTCAGCGGTAAATTGTTTCTCATTCACCACGTTCTGATGACCACTCGCATTCTCCCATAATGTTTTTCATCCTGTTGCGACATTGTGTGATCTGCCATTGTATCGCACGGTATGTAACATGTCGAAGATGGGCTTCTCTCTTGGGTGCTCAGAACCAAGCGTTTTGGTGTGATGGTTTCATCGTCTTTGGTTTGACACGAACGTAGTTTTCCGTTATTTATAAATTGAACTTCACATTAGGTGCTCAAAAGCTTTTCATCCGTAGGGTTCATTTCTGGGTAGATGAAAATATGACCTTCTTGAACTCGTTTAATACAATACACTCGAATGCCTTGTTTTGTCTTTTCCCGAGTTGATTATACGGGAAGTAGATTACCAGCTGGTGACGTTGCGATCACTCACATGCATATGACTCCCCAGCTTACGCACGGCTTGAACAGAAATCTAAGGGGTTGTATGTAGGATGCTCCCTGGGACCTGTTGGCGCCCATAAGGGAGCACAACTTATGTGCTTGCAAGTCGATGATTCTATGTTTCTAGCCTGCGCACAGATCGTATCTGGCGTAGGCATTTCAGTGGTACTGTTCATCGGTTGTGGCTGTCTTAAGTGAACTCGTCGTAGACGCATGCTTCCAAAGACGAGTCCCAGACTAGCTACCGAGACTCTGGTAGCCAGTCATGAGGTCTCGTACTGTGTGTTGTAGCTATCACATCTGTTATGTTTATGTCATGCCTTGTTAACACTTCCCTCAGTCACGACCAGCTAACGTCGTTACAGGAGTTGGTAGCGCTGTACCCAATGCTATACCAAGAATTGCACTCCCAAAATCCTGGATTTGTATACCCTGAACCCATTAAATATGGGTATAAGGGTATATTGTATTTGTGCAAAATCCTAATGTGTGTAACAGGCAGAAGGAAGTATCTCCGACCCCATAAGGTATATATATTCGTGATCAGCATCAATAGCCGAGTCGATCTAGCCATGCCCGTCTGTCTGTCCGTCCGTCCGTCCGTATATATGCACCAAGGATCTGAGAACCTTTATGAGCTAGAGACTTGAAATTTTAGATGTAGGTGCTCCTTGTGCCTGCGCAGATCGAGTTTGTTTCCGATAATCGATAAATTATTCCGGTTCCCATCAATTGCTGAAAATCGTTATCGATATCCTGTTTTATATATATATATATGCATTTGATGTTGGAAGAAGAGGGTTCAGGGTATCCCCTAGTCGGGAGCTCCCGACTAGAACCTCTTGCTTTTAAGTGATATACTTCATTATCGGCTTACATGTAATTGCTTTTTAATTTGTTCTATAGAACGTTATACCAAGTGCAGGCGGATGACTTTTAATCATAAAAGAATACACTCGAAATCTAAGTAGTGTAATTCAAAGTCGAGCCTGAACGCGAGCTGTGAATGAAATCGTATTGGTATCCGTTACCACAGTAAACTTAAACTTATTACGAAGCAATTCGATGGCCCGTATCTCTTATTTATAACGCAAGTATGTGTTGATTTCCATTACCTGCGACAAACCAAATGTTCTGCAATTTTCGGCTTTGAAACGTGGTTTCGACATTATCGACAGCTCTCGGCAGTAACCATAGCATTTTTGCATTGTAAATATATATTGACTTCTACTGAAAGAAAAATTGTAATTGTTTTTTTTTTTTAGAAAGTTTTTACCAGGCATATACTGAAACAAACTACTCAATATCGTTATAAATGTCGGACAAATTTGATGTCTTCTACTAGTGTTACCTGTCAAAAACCTGTCATAACACAATTTAAGTAAGAATTATATATAAAATATTTCATTCATAAACGTACTTTCATTTGGTTCGATTATTTGCATTCACAAATGCAGTTTGAGTTAGCTAACAACAGTGAGTGAATTATATAATGGGGTGATACACCTTGCTCTATTCATATCTGAACTCGGACTACTGAAATATAACTTCGGTTATAATAAGCAAAACAAGCCTGGGTTGCCGTCGCTTTCCTCAAATGTGTGTTAGCGCCTCGTGTGAGGTGTCGGGTGACTCTCGTGGCTGGCAACATTGGTGCGACACATCCGCCGCGATCAAGACTCTGATCGCCAGTTGATGAAACAGTAGACTCCAGCTCCCACAGGACTTGCTAACAATAATATACTGAGCAAAATTGCCGATTTGTTTGCGACTGCGACACTGAGGTTAAGTTTCTTGTCACTCAGACGATGAATGTAAGGAAGGCTCCGGGTCGCGACTGCTGATGTTTAGTAACGGGGATGCCGCTTCTGCCGGGTACCAATTTTGCACGTTTATTCGATTGAAGGTGACAAGGCTTGTCCCATCTATTATCATCGCAACGCACTCGTCATAGCTAGGCATTCCGCTGCAATAATTTATGATGATGATTCCGTTGTCCAATATGTTGACAGGGGCGAGGTGACTCGGCTGCGTTTGACAATGAGCCATGGAGACTTTGCGTGCAATGGATCCTTACGGACTGCTTGCAGAATGTGGCAGTTGCTGTTTGTGAACAAATTGATACAGCTAAAATTGCCGTGGAGGTGAAGTACGAAACCATTGAAGGCGACTGAGAAAATGTTTTTCTCTCTGTGTTGCTTGCTTACTATAGGGAACTGAATTACGAAAGTTATTACGTTGTTCTCATGTTCTACTTTAATATTAGATACTTTCAAAATGTCTGTTATGCGTCCTGTAAATTCGTTAGTGAGAATATTCATGAAATCAAAGTGATCAATTATTTGTCCTATTTCTGTTCTGTTCACCATTTTGTAGCGTGTGCTGGTTCTAAAAAAATTTGGCCTGTATCCGCCTGCTTTTGAGGATTTGAGAATTTTGTTTACTGTGTCGGTCAGTTGGTTAATCTTTTCTTGCACTATGCAATTCATTTGAAATTTATGTCCAGAGTGCCCGCTACAACCTCAAGGGCTGTTCCTAAGAAGTCAAGACTTCTCACCTTTTGGTGGACAACATCTCCAGTGTCAACTTCCTTTTAAAGTTTCAAATTAATATTTTATAATTTCAAAAATAAAATTTTGCAATATAACAACTTTCAATAGCAAATCTAGCATATTCCAGCATTTTTCACATTACGCTTGGCATTCTCATTGTATTCCATTGTGTGAGTTGATAAAACAACATTTTCGATTTGACGGGTGCTTAAAGTAAGATTTTGATAGTTTCGTATAATCTCGTTGCGCACCTTATTTTAAAGAAGATACTAGGGTTAAAGCACAACTACTCTTTTTAGTTATGTTAAATGGTATTCCCGAGCTTACTTTAGAACGACAACCAGCTGGCGTAAATTAAGCCTGATGAATTGTTATTAACGAAGCGTGATAGTGTGCAAACATAACTCGAATGTATAAATTTAGTTTTGCATTCCTAGCTTAACGCAAGTAGCAGAAACACTTCCAGCACATGCGCCAAAACAAGTATAACGGCAAAGAAGATACAGAAAATAATCTGCAGACTTGCAAATTAGGCGGTGTTGGCGGTAGGCCTCTGTAGTTTTAGCATTACATGGCTGCTCATTCAGCGGTAAATTGTTTCTCATACACCACGTTCTGATGACCACTCGCCTTCTCCGATAATGTTCTTCATTATATTCTTCATAATATGAACGCAAGGATCTCAGAACCTTTATGAGCTAGAGACTTGAAATTTTAGATGTAGGTGCTTCTTGTGCCTGCGCAGATCAAGTTTGTTTCCGATAATCGATAAATTATTTCGGTTCCCATCAATTGCTGAAAATCATTATCGATATCCTGTTTTTTGGGCAATTTCGGTAAATAATAAGAGCTAGTCACCAAACTTGACATATAGCTTCTAAAATAGAATATATATATGCATTTGATATTGGAAGAAGAGGGTTCAGGGTATCCCCTAGTCAGGAGCTCCCGACTAGAACCTCTTGTTTTTAAGTGATATACTTCATTGTCGGCTAACATGTAATTGCTTTTCAATTTGTTCTACAGAACGCTATGCCAAGAGCAGGCGGATGACTATTTATCATAAAAGAATACACTCGAAAACTAAGTAGTGTAATTCAAAGTCGAGCTTGAACGCGAGCTATGAATGAAATCGTATTGGTATCCTTTACCAAAGTAAACTTAAACTTATTAGGAAGCAAGTCGATAGCCCGTATCTCTTATTTGTAACGCAATAATGTGTTGATTTCATTACCTGCGGCAACCAAATGTTTTGCAATTTTCGGCTTTGAAACGTAGTTTCGACATTATCGACAGCTTTCGATAGTGACCATAGCATTTTTGCATTATAAATATATATTGACTTTTACTGAAAGAAAAAATGTAATTGTGATTATTTTCAGAAAGTTTTTAGCAGGCCTATAGTGAAACAATCTACTCAATATCGGTATAAATGTTGGACAAATTTGTTGCCTTCTACTGGTGTTACCTGTCAAAAAACCTGTCATAACACAATTTAAGTAAGAATTATATATAAATTAATTCATTTATAAGGGTACTTTCATTTGGTTCGATTATTTGCATTCACAAATGCAGTTTGTGTTAGCTAACAACAGTGAGTAAAATATATAAAGGGGCGATACACCTTGCTCTATCCATATCTGAATTCAGACTACTGAAATATAACTTCGGTTACAATAAGCAAAACAAGCCTGGGTTGCCGTCGCTTTCCTCAAATTTGTGTTAGCGCCTCGTGTGAGGTGTCGGGTGATTCTCGTGGCTGGCAACATTGGTGCGACACATCCGCCGCGTTCAAGACTCTGATCGCCAGCTGATGAAACCAGTAGACTCCAGCTCCCACAGCACTTGCTAACAATAATATACCGAGCAAAATTGCCGATTTGTTTGCGACTGCGACACTGAGGTTAAGCTTCTCGTCACTCAGACGATGAATGTAAGGAAGGCTCCGGGTCGCGACTGCTGATGTTTAGTAACGGGGATGCCGCTTCTGCCGGGTACCGATTTTGCACGTTCATTCGATTGAAGGTGACAAGGTCCCATCTATTATCATCGCAACGCACTCGTCATAGCTAGGCATTCCGCTGCAATAATTTATGATGATGATTCGGTTGTCCATTATGTTGACAAGGGCGAGGTGACGCGGCTGCGTTTGACAATGTGCCATGGAGACCTTGCGTGCAATGGATCCTTACGGACTGCTTGCAGAATGTGGCAGTTGCTGTTTGTGAACAAATTGATACAGCTAAAATTGCCGTGGAGCTGAAGTACGAAACCATTGAAAGCGACTGAGAAAATGTTTTTCTCTCTGTGTTGCTTGCTTACTATAGGGAACTGAATTACGAAAGTTATTACGTTGTTCTCATGTTCTACTTTAATATTAGATACTTTCAAAATGTCTGTTATGCGTCCTGTAAATTCGTTGGTGAGAATATTCATGAAATCAAAGTGATCAATTATTGTTGGATTTATTTCATTTAAATTTTTCTAAGGTAAAAGTAAGCATAATTGTCCTATTTCTGTTCTGTTCACCATTTTGTAGCGTGTGCTGGGTCTAAAAAAATTTGGCCTGTATCCGCCTGCTTTATGAGGATTTGAGAATTTTGTTTACTGTGTCGGTCAGTTGGTTAATCTTTTCTTGCCCTATGGAATTAATTTAAAATTTATGTCCAGAGTGCCCGCTACAACCTTAAGGGTTGTTCCTAAGAAGTCAAGACTTCTCACCTTTTGATGCACATCGAGAGCGGACAACATCTCCAGTGTCAACTTCCTTTTAAAGTTTCAAATTAATTTTTTATAATTTCGTTAAAATAAAATTTTGCAATATAACAACTTTCAGTAGCAAATCTAGCATATTCCAGCATTTTTCACATTACGCTTGGCATTCTCATTGTATTCCATCGCGTGAGTTGATAAAACAACATTTTCGATTTGACGGGTGTTTAAAGTAAGATTTTGATAGTTTCGTATAATCTCGTTGCGCACCTTATTTTAAAGAAGATACTAGGGTTAAAGCACAACTACTCTTTTCAGTTATGGTAAATGGTATTCCCGAGTTTACTTTAGAACGACAACCAGCTGGCGTAAATTAAGCTTGATGATTTGCTTTTAACGAAACGTGATAGT
Source organism: Drosophila virilis (assembly GCF_030788295.1). NCBI lineage: Eukaryota > Metazoa > Arthropoda > Insecta > Diptera > Drosophilidae > Drosophila > Drosophila virilis. Next base: position 918,146 of record NW_027212837.1, on the reverse strand, counting down.
GTCCAAACATAACTCGAATGTATAAATTTAGTTATGCATTCCTAGCTTACCGCAAATAGCAGAAACACTTCCAGCACATGCGCCAAAACAAGCATAACGGCAAAGAAGATACAGAAAATAATCTGCAGATTGGCAAATTAGGCGGTGTTGGCGGTAAGCCTCTGTAGTTTTGTTATTACATGGCTGGTCGTTCAGCGGTAAATTGTTTCTCATTCACCACGTTCTGATGACCACTCGCCTTCTCCCATAATGTTTTTCATCCTGTTGCGACATTGTGTGATCTGCCATTGTATCGCACGGTATGTAACATGTCGAAGATGGGCTTCTCTCTTGGGTGCTCAGAACCAAGCGTTTTGGTATGATGGTTTCATCGTCTTTGGTTTGACACGAACGTGGTTTTCCGTTATTTATAAATTGAACTTCACATTAGGTGCTCAAAAGCTTGCATTCCTAGCTTACCGCAAGTAGCAGAAACACTTCCAGCACATGCGCCAAAACAAGTATAACGGCAAAGAAGATACAGAAAATAATCTGCAGATTGGCAAATTAGGCGGTGTTGGCGGTAAGCCTCTGTAGTTTTGTTATTACATGGCTGGTCGTTCAGCGGTAAATTGTTTCTCATTCACCACGTTCTGATGACCACTCGCCTTCTCCCATAATGTTTTTCATCCTGTTGCGACATTGTGTGATCTGCCATTGTATCGCACGGTATGTAACATGTCGAAGATGGGCTTCTCTCTTGGGTGCTCAGAACCAAGCGTTTTGGTATGATGGTTTCATCGTCTTTGGTTTGACACGAACGTGGTTTTCCGTTATTTATAAATTGAACTTCACATTAGGTGCTCAAAAGCTTGCATTCCTAGCTTACCGCAAGTAGCAGAAACACTTCCAGCACATGCGCCAAAACAAGTATAACGGCAAAGAAGATACAGAAAATAATCTGCAGACTTGCAAATTAGGCGGTGTTGGCGGTAGGCCTCTGTAGTTTTGGCATTACATGGCTGCTCATTCAGCGGTAAATTGTTTCTCATACACCACGTTCTGATGACCACTCGCCTTCTCCGATAATGTTCTTCATTATATTCTTCATAATATGAACGCAAGGATCTCAGAACCTTTATGAGCTAGAGACTTGAAATTTTAGATGTAGCTGTTCCTTGTGCCTGCGCAGATCGAGTTTGTTTCCGATAATCGATAAATTATTTCGGTTCCCATCAATTGCTGAAAATCATTATCGATATCCTGTTTTTTGGGCAATTTCGGTAAATAATAAGAGCTAGTCACCAAACTTGACATATAGCTTCTAAAATAGAATATATATATGCATATTGGAAGAGGGTTCAGGGTATCCCCTAGTCAGGAGCTCCCGACTAGAACCTCTTGTTTTTAAGTGATATACTTCATTGTCGGCTTACATGTAATTGCTTTTTAATTTGTTCTACAGAACGTTATGCCAAGTGCAGGCGGATGACTATTTATCATTAAAGAATACACTCGAAAACTAAGTAGTGTAATTCAAAGGCGAGCTTGAACGCGAGCTATGAATGAAATCGTATTGGTATCCGTTACCACAGTAAACTTAAACTTATTAGGAAGCAATTCGATGGCCCGTATCTCTTATATATAACGCAAGTACGTGTTGATTTCCATTACCTGCGACAAACCAAATGTTCTGCAATTTTCGGCTTTGAAACGTAGTTTCGACATTATCGACAGCTCTCGGCAGTAACCATAGCATTTTTGCATTGTAAATATATATTGACTTCTACTGAAAGAAAAATTGTAATTGTGATTATTTTCAGAGTGTTTACCAGGCATATACTGAAACAAACTACTCAATATCGTTATGAATGTCGGACAAACTTGATGTCTTCTACTAGTGTTACCTGTCAAAAACCTGTCATAACACAATTTAAATAAGAATTATATATAAAATATTTCATTCATTAACGTACTTTCATTTGGTTCGATTATTTGCATTCACAAATGCAGTTTGAGTTAGCTAACAACAGTGAGTGAATTATATAAAGGGGCGATACACCTTGCTCTATTCATATCTGAATTCGGACTACTGAAATATAATTTCGGTTACAATAAGCAAAACAAGCCTGGGTTGCCGTCGCTTTCCTCAAATGTGTGTTAGCGCCTCGTGTGAGGTGTCGGGTGACTCTCGTGGCTGGCAACATTGGTGCGACTCATCCGCCGCGATCAAGACTCTGATCGCCAGTTGATAAAACCAGTAGACTCCAGCTACCACAGCACTTGCTAACAATAATATACCGAGCAAAATTGCCGATTTGTTTGCGACTGCGACACTGAGGTTAAGTTTCTCGTCACTCAGACGATGAATGTAAGGAAGGCTCCGGGTCGCGACTGCTGATGTTTAGTAACGGGGATGCCGCTTCTGCCGGGTACCGATTTTGCACGTTCATTCGATTGAAGGTGACAAGGCTTGTCCCATCTATTATCATCGCAACGCACTCGTCATAGCTAGGCATTCCGCTGCAATAATTTATGATGATGATTCGGTTGTCCATTATGTTGACAAGGGCGAGGTGACGCGGCTGCGTTTGACAATGTGCCATGGAGACCTTGCGTGCAATGGATCCTTACGGACTGCTTGCAGAATGTGGCAGTTGCTGTTTGTGAACAAATTGATACAGCTAAAATTGCCGTGGAGGTGAAGTACGAAACCATTGAAGGCGACTGAGAAAATGTTTTTCTCTCTGTGTTGCTTGCTTACTATAGGGAACTGAATTACGAAAGTTATTACGTTGTTCTCATGTTCTACTTTAATATTAGATACTTTCAAAATGTCTGTTATGCGTCCTGTAAATTCGTTAGTGAGAATATTCATGAAATCAAAGTGATCAATTATTGTTGGATTTATTTCATTTAAATTTTTCTAAGGTAAAAGTAAGCATAATTGTCCTATTTCTGTTCTGTTCACCATTTTGTAGCGTGTGCTGGGTCTAAAAAAATTTGGCCTGTATCCGCCTGCTTTATGAGGATTTGAGAATTTTGTTTACTGTGTCGGTCAGTTGGTTAATCTTTTCTTGCCCTATGGAATTAATTTGAAATTTATGTCCAGAGTGCCCGCTACAACCTTAAGGGTTGTTCCTAAGAAGTCAAGACTTCTCACCTTTTGATGCACATCGAAAGCGGACAACATCTCCAGTTTCAACTTCCTTTTAAAGTTTCAAATTAATTTTTTATAATTTCGTTAAAATAAAATTTTGCAATATAACAACTTTCAGTAGCAAATCTAACGAGACTTTTCCAGCATATTTCACATTACGCTTGGCATTCTCATTGTATTCCATCGTGTGAGTTGATAAAACAACATTTTCGATTTGACGGGGGTTTAAAGTAAGATTTTGATAGTTTCGTATAATCTCGTTGCGCACCTTATTTTAAAGAAGATACTAGGGTTAAAGCACAACTACTCTTTTCAGTTATGGTAAATGGTATTCCCGAGTTTACTTTAGAACGACAACCAGCTGGCGTAAATTAAGCTTGATGATTTGCTTTTAACGAAACGTGATAGTGTCCAAACATAACTCGAATGTATAAATTTAGTTTTGCATTCCTAGCTTGCCGCAAATAGCAGAAACACTTCCAGCACATGCGCCAAAACAAGCATAACGGCAAAGAAGATACAGAAAATAATCTGCAGATTGGCAAATTAGGCGGTGTTGGCGGTAAGCCTCTGTAGTTTTGTTATTACATGGCTGGTCGTTCACCGGTAAATTGTTTCTCATTCACCACGTTCTGATGACCACTCGCATTCTCCCATAATGTTTTTCATCCTGTTGCGACATTGTGTGATCTGCCATTGTATCGCACGGTATGTAACATGTCGAAGATGGGCTTCTCTCTTGGGTGCTCAGAACCAAGCGTTTTGGTGTGATGGTTTCATCGTCTTTGGTTTGACACGAACGTGGTTTTCCGTTATTTATAAATTGAACTTCACATTAGTTGCTCAAAAGCTCTTCATCCGTAGGGTTCATTTCTGGGTAGATGAAAATATGACCTTCTTGAACTCGTTTAATACAATACTCTCGAATGCCTTGTTTTGTCTTTTCCCGAGTTGATTATACGGGAAGTAGATTACCGGCTGGTGACGTTGCGATCACTCACATGCATATGACTCCCCAGCTTAAGCACGGCTTGAACAGAAATCAATGGGGTGGTATGTAGGATGCTCCCCGGGTCCTGTTGGCGCCCATAAGGGAGCACAACTTATGTGCTTGCAGATCGATGATGCTATGTTTCTAGCCTGCGCACAGATCGTATCTGGCGTAGGCATTTCAGTGGTACTGTTCATCGGTTGTGGCTGTCTTAAGTGAACTTGTCGTAGACGCTTGCTTCCAAAGACGATTCCCAGACTAGCTAGCGAGACTCTGGTAGCCAGTCTTGAGATCTCGTACTGTGTGTTGTAGCTGTCACATCTGTTATGTTTATGTCATGCCTTGTTAACACTTCCCTCAGTCACGACCAGCTAACGTCGTTACAGGTGTTGGTAGCGCTGTACCCAATGCTATACCAAGAATTGCACTCCCAAAATCCTCCTGGATTTTTATACCCTGAACTCATTAAAAATGGGTATAAGGGTATATTGTATTTGTGCAAAATCCAAATGTGTGTAACAGGCAGAAGGAAGTATCTCCGACCCCATAAAGTATATATATTCTTCATCAGCATCAATAGCCGAGTCGATCTAGCCATGCCCGTCTGTCTGTCCGTCCGTCCGTCCGTATATATGCACGCAAGGATCTCAGAACCTTTATGAGCTAGAGACTTGAAATTTTAGATGTAGGTGCTCCTTGTGCCTGCGTGCCTGCGCATAAATTATTTCGGTTCCCATCAATCGCTAAAAATCGTTATCGATATCCTGTTTTTTGGGCAATTTCGGTAAATAATAAGAGCTAGTCACCAAACTTGTCATATAGCTTCTAAAATAGAATAAATATATGCATTTGATGTTGGAAGAAGAGGGTTCAGGGTATCCCCTAGTCGGGAGCTTCCGACTAGAACCTCTTGTTTTTAAGTGATATACTTCATTGTCGGCTTACATGTAATTGCTTTTCAATTTGTTCTACAGAACGTTATGCCAAGTGCAGGCGGATGACTATTTATCATAAAAGAATGCACTCGAAAACGAGCTCGAGCTTGAACGCGAGCTATGAATGAAATCGTATTGGTATCCGTTACCACAGTAAACTTAAACTTATTAGGAAGCAATTCGATGGCCCGTATCTCTTATTTATAACCCAAGTATGTGTTGATTTCCATTACCTGCGACAAACCAAATGTTCTGCAATTTTCGGCTTTGAAACGTAGTTTCGACATTATCGACAGCTCTCGGCAGTAACCATAGCATTTTTGCATTGTAAATATATATTGACTTCTACTGAAAGAAAAATTGTAATTGTGATTATTTTCAGAGTGTTTACCAGGTATATACTGAAACAAACTACTCAATATCGTTATGAATGTCGGACAAACTTGATGTCTTCTACTAGTGTTACCTGTCAAAAACCTGTCATAACACAATTTAAGTAAGAATTATATATAAAATATTTCATTCATAAACGTACTTTCATTTGGTTCGATTATTTGCATTCACAAATGCATTTTGTGTTAGCTAATAACAGTGAGTGAATTATATAAAGGGGCGATACACCTTGCTCTATTCATATCTGAATTCGGACTACTGAAATATAATTTCGGTTACAATAAGCAAAACAAGCCTGGGTTGCCGTCGCTTTCCTCAAATGTGTGTTAGCGCCTCGTGTGAGGTGTCGGGTGACTCTCGTGGCTGGCAACATTGGTGCGACACATCCGCCGCGATCAAGACTCTGATCGCCAGTTGATGAAACCAGTAGACTCCAGCTACCACAGCACTTGCTAACAATAATATACCGAGCAAAATTGCCGATTTGTTTGCGACTGCGACACTGAGGTTAAGTTTCTCGTCACTCAGACGATGAATGTAAGGAAGGCTCCGGGTCGCGACTGCTGATGTTTAGTAACGGGGATGCCGCTTCTGCCGGGTACCGATTTTGCACGTTCATTTGATTGAAGGTGACAAGGCTTGTCCCATCTATTATCATCGCAGCGCACTCGTCATAGCAAGGTATTCCGCTGCAATAATTTATGATGATGATTCGGTTGTCCATTATGTTGACAGGGCCGAGGTGACTCGACTGCGTTTGACAATGAGCCATGGAGACCTTGCGTGCAATGGATCCTTACGGACTGCTTGCAGAATGTGGCAGTTGCTGTTTGTGAACAAATTGATACAGCTAAAATTGCCGTGGAGGTGAAGTACGAAACCATTGAAGGCGACTGAGAAAATGTTTATCTTTCTGTGTTGCTTGCTTACTATAGGGAACTGAATTACGAAAGTTATTACGTTGTTCTCATGTTCTACTTTAATATTAGATACTTTCAAAATGTCTGTTATGCGTCCTGTAAATTCGTTAGTGAGAATATTCAAGTGATCAATTTTTGTTGGATTTATTTCATTTAAATTTTTCTAAGGTAAAAGTAAGCATAATTATCCTATTTCTGTTCTGTTCACCATTTTGTAGCGTGTGCTGGGTCTCAAAATTTGGCCTGTATCCGCCTGCTTTTGAGGATTTGAGAATTTTGTTTACTGTGTCGGTCAGTTGGTTAATCTTTTCTTGCACTATGGAATTCATTTGAAATTTATGTTCAGAGTGCCCGCTACAACCTCAAGGGCTGTTCCTAAGAAGTCAAGACTTCTCACCTTTTGATGCACATCGAAAGCGGACAACATCTCCAGTGTCAACTTCCTTTTAATGTTTCAAATTAATATTTTATAATTTCAAAAATAAAATTTTGCAATATAACAACTTTCAATAGCAAATCTAGCATATTCCAGCATATTTCACATTACGCTTAGCATTCTCATTGTATTCCATCGTGTGAGTTGATAAAACAACATTTTCGATTTGACGGGGGTTTAAAGTAAGATTTTGATAGTTTCGTATAATCTCGTTGCGCACCTTATTTTAAAGAAGATACTAGGGTTAAAGCACAACTACTCTTTTCAGTTATGGTAAATGGTATTCCCGAGCTTACTTTAGAACGACAACCAGCTGGCGTAAATTAAGCCAGATGAATTGTTATTAACATGCGCCAAAACAAGTATAACGGCAAAGAAGATACAGAAAATAATCTGCAGAATGGCAAATTAGGCGGTGTTGGCGGTAAGCCTCTGTAGTTTTGGCATTACATGGCTGGTCGTAGTGGTAAATTGTTTCTCGTACACCACGTTTTGATGACCACTTGCCTTCTCCGATAATGTTCTTCATCCTGTTGCGACATTGTGTGATCTGCCATTGTTTCGCACGGTATGTAACATGTCGAAGATGGGCTTCTCTCTTGGGTGCTCAGAATCAAGCGGTTTGGTGTGATGGTTTCATCGTCTTTGGTTTGACACGAACGTGGTTTTCCGTTATTTATAAATTGAACTTCACATTAGGTGCTCAAAAGCTCTGCATCCGTAGGGTTCATTTCTGGGTAGATGAAAATATGACCTTATTGAACTCGTTTAATACAATACACTCGAATGCCTTGTTTTGTCTTTTCCCGAGTTGATTATACTGGAAGTAGATTACCGGCTGGTGACGTTGCGAACACTCACTTGCATATGACTCCCCAGCTTACGCACGGGTTGAACAGAAATCAAAGGGGTGGTATGTATGATGCTCCCCGGGTCCTGTTGGCGCCCATAAGGGAGCACAACTTATGTGCTTGCAAGTCGATGATGCTATGTTTCTAGCCTGCGCACAGATCGTATCTGGCGTAGGCATTTCAGTGGTACTGTTCATCGGCTGTGGCTGTCTTAAGTGAACTCGTCGTAGCCGCTTGCTTCCAAAGACGAGTCCCAGCCTAGCTAGCGAGACTCTGGTAGCCAATCTTGAGGTCTCGTACTGTGTGTTGTAGCTGTCACGTCTGTTATGTTTGTCATTCCTTGTTAACACTTCCCTGAGTCACGAGCAGCTAACGTCGTTAGAGGAGTTGGTAGCGCTGTACCCAATGCTATACCAAGAATTGCACTCCCAAAATCCTCCTGGATTTGTATACCCTGAACCCATTAAATATGGGTATAAGGGTATATTGTATTTGTGCAAAATCCAAATGTGTGTAACAGGCAGAACGAAGTATCTCTGACCCCATAAAGTATATATATTCTTGATCAGCATCAATAGCCGAGTCGATCTAGCCATGTCCGTCTGTCTGTCCGTCCGTCCGTCTGTATGTATGAACGCAAGGATCTCAGAACCTTTATGAGCTAGAGACTTGAAATTAGAAAATTAGATGAAGGTGCTCCTTGTGCCTGCGCAGATCGAGTTTGTTTCCGATAATCGATCAATTAGTCCGGTTCCCACCAATCGATAAAATCGTTATCGATATCCTGATTTTTGTCAATTTTGGTAGATAATAAGAGCTAGTCACCAAACTTGTCATATAGCTTCTAAAATAGAAAATATATATGCTTTTGATGTTGGAAGAAGAGGGTTCAGGGTATCCCCTTGTCGGGAGCTCCCGACTAGAACCTCTTGTGTTTAAGTGATATACTTCATTGTCGGTTTACATGTAATTGCTTTTCAATTTGTTCTACAGAACGTTATGCCAAGTGCAGGCGGATGACTATTTATCATAAAAGAATATACTGAAAACTAAGTAGTGCAATTCGAAGTCGAGCTCGAACGCGAGCTATGAATGAAATCGTATTGATATCCGTTACCACAGTAAACTTAAACTAATTAGGAAGCGATTCGATGGCCCGTATCTCTTATTTATAACGCAAGTATGTGTTGATTTCCATTACCTGCGACGAACCAAATGTTCTGCAATTTTCGGCTTTGAAACGTAGTTTCGACATTATCGACAGCTTTCGGCAGCAACCAAAGCATTTTTGCATTGTAAATATATATTGACTTTTACTAAAAGAAAAATTATAATTGTGATTATTTTCAGAAAGTTTCTACCAGGCATATACTGAAACAAACTACTCAATATCGGTATAAATGTCGGACAAATTTGTTGCCTTCTATTGGTGTTACCTGTCAAAAAACCTGTCATAACACAATTTAAGTAAGAATTATATATAAATTAATTCATTTATAAAGGTACTTTCATTTGGTTCGATTATTTGCATTCACAAATGCAGTTTGTGTTAGCTAACAACAGTGAGTAAAATATATAAAGGGGCGATACACCTTGCTCTATCCATATCTGAATTCAGACTACTGAAATATAACTTCGGTTATAATAAGCAAAACAAGCCTGGGTTGCCGTCGCTTTCCTCAAATGTGTGTTAGCGCCTCGTGTGAGGTGTCGGGTGACTCTCGTGGCTGGCAACATTGGTGCGACTCATCCGCCGCGATCAAGACTCTGATCGCCAGTTGATAAAACCAGTAGACTCCAGCTACCACAGCACTTGCTAACAATAATATACCGAGCAAAATTGCCGATTTGTTTGCGACTGCGACACTGAGGTTAAGTTTCTCGTCACTCAGACGATGAACGTAAGGAAGGCTCCGGGTCGCGACTGCTGATGTTTAGTAACGGGGATGCCGCTTCTGCCGGGTACCGATTTTGCACGTTCATTTGATTGAAGGTGACAAGGCTTGTCCCATCTATTATCATCGCAACGCACTCGTCATAGCTAGGCATTCCGCTGCAATAATTTATGATGATGATTCGGTTGTCCATTATGTTGACAAGGGCGAGGTGACGCGGCTGCGTTTGACAATGTGCCATGGAGACCTTGCGTGCAATGGATCCTTACGGACTGCTTGCAGAATGTGGCAGTTGCTGTTTGTGAACAAATTGATACAGCTAAAATTGCCGTGGAGGTGAAGTACGAAACCATTGAAGGCGACTGAGAAAATGTTTTTCTCTCTGTGTTGCTTGCTTACTATAGGGAACTGAATTACGAAAGTTATTACGTTGTTCTCATGTTCTACTTTAATATTAGATACTTTCAAAATGTCTGTTATGCGTCCTGTAAATTCGTTAGTGAGAATATTCATGAAATCAAAGTGATCAATTATTGTTGGATTTATTTCATTTAAATTTTTCTAAGGTAAAAGTAAGCATAATTGTCCTATTTCTGTTCTGTTCACCATTTTGTAGCGTGTGCTGGGTCTAAAAAAATTTGGCCTGTATCCGCCTGCTTTATGAGGATTTGAGAATTTTGTTTACTGTGTCGGTCAGTTGGTTAATCTTTTCTTGCCCTATGGAATTAATTTGAAATTTATGTCCAGAGTGCCCGCTACAACCTTAAGGGTTGTTCCTAAGAAGTCAAGACTTCTCACCTTTTGATGCACATCGAAAGCGGACAACATCTCCAGTTTCAACTTCCTTTTAAAGTTTCAAATTAATTTTTTATAATTTCGTTAAAATAAAATTTTGCAGTATAACAACTTTCAGTAGCAAATCTAACGAGACTTTTCCAGCATATTTCACATTACGCTTGGCATTCTCATTGTATTCCATCGTGTGAGTTGATAAAACAACATTTTCGATTTGACGGGGGTTTAAAGTAAGATTTTGATAGTTTCGTATAATCTCGTTGCGCACCTTATTTTAAAGAAGATACTAGGGTTAAAGCACAACTACTCTTTTCAGTTATGGTAAATGGTATTCCCGAGTTTACTTTAGAACGACAACCAGCTGGCGTAAATTAAGCTTGATGATTTGCTTTTAACGAAACGTGATAGTGTCCAAACATAACTCGAATGTATAAATTTAGTTTTGCATTCCTAGCTTACCGCAAATAGCAGAAACACTTCCAGCACATGCGCCAAAATAAGCATAACGGCAAAGAAGATACAGAAAATAATCTGCAGATTGGCAAATTAGGCGGTGTTGGCGGTAAGCCTCTGTAGTTTTGTTATTACATGGCTGGTCGTTCAGCGGTAAATTGTTTCTCATTCACCACGTTCTGATGACCACTCGCATTCTCCCATAATGTTTTTCATCCTGTTGCGACATTGTGTGATCTGCCATTGTATCGCACGGTATGTAACATGTCGAAGATGGGCTTCTCTCTTGGGTGCTCAGAACCAAGCGTTTTGGTGTGATGGTTTCATCGTCTTTGGTTTGACACGAACGTGGTTTTCCGTTATTTATAAATTGAACTTCACATTAGTTGCTCAAAAGCTCTTCATCCGGTGGGTTCATTTCTGGGTAGATGAAAATATGACCTTCTTGAACTCGTTTAATACAATACTCTCGAATGCCTTGTTTTGTCTTTTCCCGAGTTGATTATACGGGAAGTAGATTACCGGCTGGTGACGTTGCGATCACTCACATGCATATGACTCCCCAGCTTAAGCACGGCTTGAACAGAAATCAATGGGGTGGTATGTAGGATGCTCCCCGGGTCCTGTTGGCGCCCATAAGGGAGCACAACTTATGTGCTTGCAGATCGATGATGCTATGTTTCTAGCCTGCGCACAGATCGTATCTGGCGTAGGCATTTCAGTGGTACTGTTCATCGGTTGTGGCTGTCTTAAGTGAACTTGTCGTAGACGCTTGCTTCCAAAGACGATTCCCAGACTAGCTAGCGAGACTCTGGTAGCCAGTCTTGAGATCTCGTACTGTGTGTTGTAGCTGTCACATCTGTTATGTTTATGTCATGCCTTGTTAACACTTCCCTCAGTCACGACCAGCTAACGTCGTTACAGGAGTTGGTAGCGCTGTACCCAATGCTATACCAAGAATTGCACTCCCAAAATCCTCCTGGATTTGTATACCCTGAACCCATTAAAAATGGGCATAAGGGTATATTGTATTTGTGCAAAGTCCTAGCGAGACTCTGGTAGCCAGTCTGGAGGTCTCGTACTGTGTGTTGTAGCTGTCACATCTGTTATGTTTATGTCATGCCTTGTTAACACTTCCCTCAGTCACGACCAGCTAACGTCGTTACAGGTGTTGGTAGCGCTGTACCCAATGCTATACCAAGAATTGCACTCCCAAAATCCTCCTGGATTTTTATACCCTGAACTCATTAAAAATGGGTATAAGGGTATATTGTATTTGTGCAAAATCCAAATGTGTGTAACAGGCAGAAGGAAGTATCTCCGACCCCATAAAGTATATATATTCTTCATCAGCATCAATAGCCGAGTCGATCTAGCCATGCCCGTCTGTCTGTCCGTCCGTCCGTCCGTATATATGCACGCAAGGATCTCAGAACCTTTATGAGCTAGAGACTTGAAATTTTAGATGTAGGTGCTCCTTGTGCCTGCGCAGATCGAAATTGTTTCCGATAATCGATAAATTATTTCGGTTCCCATCAATCGCTAAAAATCGTTATCGATATCCTGTTTTTTGGGCAATTTCGGTAAATAATAAGAGCTAGTCACCAAACTTGTCATATAGCTTCTAAAATAGAATAAATATATGCATTTGATGTTGGAAGAAGAGGGTTCAGGGTATCCCCTAGTCGGGAGCTTCCGACTAGAACCTCTTGTTTTTAAGTGATATACTTCATTGTCGGCTTACATGTAATTGCTTTTCAATTTGTTCTACAGAACGTTATGCCAAGTGCAGGCGGATGACTATTTATCATAAAAGAATGCACTCGAAAACGAGCTCGAGCTTGAACGCGAGCTATGAATGAAATCGTATTGGTATCCGTTACCACAGTAAACTTAAACTTATTAGGAAGCAATTCGATGGCCCGTATCTCTTATTTATAACGCAAGTATGTGTTGATTTCCATTACCTGCGACAAACCAAATGTTCTGCAATTTTCGGCTTTGAAACGTAGTTTCGACATTATCGACAGCTCTCGGCAGTAACCATAGCATTTTTGCATTGTAAATATATATTGACTTCTACTGAAAGAAAAATTGTAATTGTGATTATTTTCAGAGTGTTTACCAGGTATATACTGAAACAAACTACTCAATATCGTTATGAATGTCGGACAAACTTGATGTCTTCTACTAGTGTTACCTGTCAAAAACCTGTCATAACACAATTTAAGTAAGAATTATATATAAAATATTTCATTCATAAACGTACTTTCATTTGGTTCGATTATTTGCATTCGCAAATGCAGTTTGTGTTAGCTAACAACAGTGAGTGAATTATATAAAGGGGCGATACACCTTGCTCTATTCATATCTGAATTCGGACTACTGAAATATAATTTCGGTTACAATAAGCAAAACAAGCCTGGGTTGCCGTCGCTTTCCTCAAATGTGTGTTAGCGCCTCGTGTGAGGTGTCGGGTGACTCTCGTGGCTGGCAACATTGGTGCGACACATCCGCCGCGATCAAGACTCTGATCGCCAGTTGATGAAACCAGTAGACTCCAGCTACCACAGCACTTGCTAACAATAATATACCGAGCAAAATTGCCGATTTGTTTGCGACTGCGACACTGAGGTTAAGTTTCTCGTCACTCAGACGATGAATGTAAGGAAGGCTCCGGGTCGCTCCGGGGATGCCGCTTCTGCCGGGTACCGATTTTGCACGTTCATTTGATTGAAGGTGACAAGGCTTGTCCCATCTATTATCATCGCAACGCACTCGTCATAGCTAGGCATTCCGCTGCAATAATTTATGATGATGATTCGGTTGTCCATTATGTTGACAAGGGCGAGGTGACGCGGCTGCGTTTGACAATGTGCCATGGAGACCTTGCGTGCAATGGATCCTTACGGACTGCTTGCAGAATGTGGCAGTTGCTGTTTGTGAACAAATTGATACAGCTAAAATTGCCGTGGAGGTGAAGTACGAAACCATTGAAGGCGACTGAGAAAATGTTTATCTTTCTGTGTTGCTTGCTTACTATAGGGAACTGAATTACGAAAGTTATTACGTTGTTCTCATGTTCTACTTTAATATTAGATACTTTCAAAATGTCTGTTATGCGTCCTGTAAATTCGTTAGTGAGAATATTCAAGTGATCAATTTTTGTTGGATTTATTTCATTTAAATTTTTCTAAGGTAAAAGTAAGCATAATTGTCCTATTTCTGTTCTGTTCACCATTTTGTAGCGTGTGCTGGGTCTCAAAATTTGGCCTGTATCCGCCTGCTTTTGAGGATTTGAGAATTTTGTTTACTGTGTCGGTCAGTTGGTTAATCTTTTCTTGCACTATGGAATTCATTTGAAATTTATGTTTAGAGTGCCCGCTACAACCTCAAGGGCTGTTCCTAAGAAGTCAAGACTTCTCACCTTTTGATGCACATCGAAAGCGGACAACATCTCCAGTGTCAACTTCCTTTTAATGTTTCAAATTAATATTTTATAATTTCAAAAATAAAATTTTGCAATATAACAACTTTCAATACCAAATCTAGCATATTCCAGCATATTTCACATTACGCTTAGCATTCTCATTGTATTCCATTGTGTGAGTTGATAAAACAACATTTTCGATTTGACGGGTGCTTAAAGTAAGATTTTGATAGTTTCGTATAATCTCGTTGCGCACCTTATTTTAAAGAAGATACTAGGGTTAAAGCACAACTACTCTTTTCAGTTATGGTAAATGGTATTCCCGAGCTTACTTTAGAACGACAACCAGCTGGCGTAAATTAAGCCAGATGAATTGTTATTAACATGCGCCAAAACAAGTATAACGGCAAAGAAGATACAGAAAATAATCTGCAGAATGGCAAATTAGGCGGTGTTGGCGGTAAGCCTCTGTAGTTTTGGCATTACATGGCTGGTCGTAGTGGTAAATTGTTTCTCGTACACCACGTTTTGATGACCACTTGCCTTCTCCGATAATGTTCTTCATCCTGTTGCGACATTGTGTGATCTGCCATTGTTTCGCACGGTATGTAACATGTCGAAGATGGGCTTCTCTCTTGGGTGCTCAGAATCAAGCGGTTTGGTGTGATGGTTTCATCGTCTTTGGTTTGACACGAACGTGGTTTTCCGTTATTTATAAATTGAACTTCACATTAGGTGCTCAAAAGCTCTGCATCCGTAGGGTTCATTTCTGGGTAGATGAAAATATGACCTTATTGAACTCGTTTAATACAATACACTCGAATGCCTTGTTTTGTCTTTTCCCGAGTTGATTATACGGGAAGTAGATTACCGGCTGGTGACGTTGCGAACACTCACTTGCATATGACTCCCCAGCTTACGCACGGGTTGAACAGAAATCAAAGGGGTGGTATGTATGATGCTCCCCGGGTCCTGTTGGCGCCCATAAGGGAGCACAACTTATGTGCTTGCAAGTCGATGATGCTATGTTTCTAGCCTGCGCACAGATCGTATCTGGCGTAGGCATTTCAGTGGTACTGTTCATCGGCTGTGGCTGTCTTAAGTGAACTCGTCGTAGACGCTTGCTTCCAAAGACGAGTCCCAGCCTAGCTAGCGAGACTCTGGTAGCCAATCTTGAGGTCTCGTACTGTGTGTTGTAGCTGTCACGTCTGTTATGTTTGTCATTCCTTGTTAACACTTCCCTGAGTCACGAGCAGCTAACGTCGTTAGAGGAGTTGGTAGCGCTGTACCCAATGCTATACCAAGAATTGCACTCCCAAAATCCTCCTGGATTTGTATACCCTGAACCCATTAAATATGGGTATAAGGGTATATTGTATTTGTGCAAAATCCAAATGTGTGTAACAGGCAGAACGAAGTATCTCTGACCCCATAAAGTATATATATTCTTGATCAGCATCAATAGCCGAGTCGATCTAGCCATGTCCGTCTGTCTGTCCGTCCGTCCGTCTGTATGTATGAACGCAAGGATCTCAGAACCTTTATGAGCTAGAGACTTGAAATTGGAAAATTAGATGAAGGTGCTCCTTGTGCCTGCGCAGATCGAGTTTGTTTCCGATAATCGATCAATTAGTCCGGTTCCCACCAATCGATAAAATCGTTATCGATATCCTGATTTTTGTCAATTTTGGTAGATAATAAGAGCTAGTCACCAAACTTGTCATATAGCTTCTAAAATAGAAAATATATATGCTTTTGATGTTGGAAGAAGAGGGTTCAGGGTATCCCCTTGTCGGGAGCTCCCGACTAGAACCTCTTGTGTTTAAGTGATATACTTCATTGTCGGTTTACATGTAATTGCTTTTCAATTTGTTCTACAGAACGTTATGCCAAGTGCAGGCGGATGACTATTTATCATAAAAGAATATACTGAAAACTAAGTAGTGCAATTCGAAGTCGAGCTCGAACGCGAGCTTCATTCATAGCGTATTGATATCCGTTACCTAAGTAAACTTAAACTAATTAGGAAGCGATTCGATGGCCCGTATCTCTTATTTATAACGCAAGTATGTGTTGATTTCCATTACCTGCGACGAACCAAATGTTCTGCAATTTTTGGCTTTGAAACGTAGTTTCGACATTATCGACAGCTTTCGGCAGTAACCAAAGCATTTTTGCATTGTAAATATATATTGACTTTTACTGAAAGAAAAATTATAATTGTGATTATTTTCAGAAAGTTTCTACCAGGCATATACTGAAACAAACTACTCAATATCGGTATAAATGTCGGACAAATTTGTTGCCTTCTATTGGTGTTACCTGTCAAAAAACCTGTCATAACACAATTTAAGTAAGAATTATATATAAATTAATTCATTTATAAAGGTACTTTCATTTGGTTCGATTATTTGCATTCACAAATGCAGTTTGTGTTAGCTAACAACAGTGAGTAAAATATATAAAGGGGCGATACACCTTGCTCTATCCATATCTGAATTCAGACTACTGAAATATAACTTCGGTTACAATAAGCAAAACCAGCCTGGGTTGCCGTAGCTTTCCTCAAGTTTGTGTTAGCGCCTCGTGTGAAGTGTCGTGTGACTCTCGTGGCTGGCAACATTGGTGCGACACATCCGCCGCGTTCAAGACTCTGATCGCCGGCTGATGAAACCAATAGACTCCAGCTCCCACAGCACTTGCTAACAATAATATACCGAGCAAAATTGCCGATTTGTTTGCGACTGCGTTACTGAGGTTAAGTTTCTCGTCACTCGGACGATGAATGTAAGGAAGGCTCCGGGTCGTGACTGCTGAAGTTTAGTAACGGGGATGCCGCTTCTGCCGGGTACCGATTTTGCACGTTCATTCGATTGAAGGTGACAAGGTTTGTCCCATCTATTATCATCGCAGCGCACTCGTCATAGCTAGGTATTCCGCTGCAATAATTTATGATGTGATGATTCACACAACTACTCTTTTCAGTTATGGTAAATGGTATTCCCGAGCTTACTTTAGAACGACAACCAGCTGGCGTAAATTAAGCCTGATGAATTGTTATTAACGAAGCGTGATAGTGTGCAAACATAGCTCGAATGTATAAATTTAGTTTTGCATTCCTAGCTTACCGCAAGTAGCAGAAACACTTCCAGCACATGCGCCAAAGCAAGTATACCGGCAAAGATACAGAAAATAATCTGCAGAATGGCAAATTAGGCGGTGTTGGCGGAAAGCCTCTGTAGTTTTGGCATTACATGGCTGGTATGTAACATGTCGAAGATGGGCTTCTTTCTTGGGTGCTCAGAACCAAGCGGTTTGGTGTGATGGTTTCATCGTCTTTGGTTTGACACGAACGTGGTTTTCCGTTATTTATAAATTGAACTTCACATTAGGTGTTCAAAAAATCTGCATCCGTAGGGTTCATTTCCGGGTAGATGAAAATATGACCTTCTTGAACTCGTTTAATACAATACACTCGAATGGCTTGTTTTGTCTTTTCCCGAGTTGATTATACGGGAAGTAGATTACCGGCTGGTGACGTTGCGATCCCCAGCTTACGCACGGCTTGAACAGAAACAAAGGGGCGGTATGTAGGATGCTCCCCGGGTCCTGTTGGCGCCCATAAGGGAGCACAACTTATGTGCTTGCAAGTCGATAATGCTATGTTTCTAGCCTGCGCACAGATCGTATCTGGCGTAGGCTTTTCAGTGGTACTGTTCATCGGTTGTGGCTGTCTTAAGTGAACTCGTCGTAGACGCTTGCTTCCAAAGACGAGTCCCAGCCTAGCTAGCGAGACTCTGGTAGCCAGTCTTGAGATCTCGTACTGTGTGTTGTAGCTGTCACATCTGTTATGTTTATGTCATGCATTGTTAACACTTCCCTCAGTTACGACCAGCTAACGTCGTTAC